>NW_010550866.1:0-4963 GCF_000687285.1 Phaethon lepturus | reverse complement strand
CAGCTCAGCCTGAAGCGAGCTTCTTACCAGGCAGCTGAGCGATGGTCCTGGCGGTACAGGCCTGACGTGTGGTAGGTGGACACACCTGTAGACCTGCTTTCTCTCAGTCTGGGTCTCTCCTCGCTCCTCCTTTCTTGCCATGTTAAAAAGTAGCTTTCCTTCAACATTGAACAAGAAAAGAAAAAAAGGAGAATTAAGAAAAAACACTGTTTCAACCCTAGAACAAGCGTATCAGCCTGTTTTGTCCTATCAGTCTTCTCCTGCCTCTCCTAGTGCAGCTTGCAGTTAGAGATCTAAATCAGCACATAGCCCCTTGCATGCCTGTGCTCCAGACACCTGCGTTCCCCTTCTCCACCTGCTCCTGTGGTCAGAACACCGCTCTTGGCTTTCCTTTTGCTCTCCCTGTTTGAGCTACTGCCTGCTCTCACCACTGGATTTCCTGACCATCAGAAACTTCTTGGTGAAGGCCAGGTGTATCACACAGACCTGGGCTTTCCAAGAAGGCCTTGCCTTGTCAATAGTCTCCTAAAGAGAAAGAGGGGCAGTCCCAGTTCCCTGCTCTGACACACACTTCCAGTGTACATGAGCTATTTTGACCCACAAGTTTAGTTATCTACCTCCTCATCTCTAAAAGAGGGATAACAGCACTTTCCTCCTTCACAGTGGTTTACTGTTAAAATACCCAGTTAAGAAGATGTGGAAAAGCCACCTTTCAGTGCTCATATCTAGCTATAGACTTTGTACCACAGGACTCCGAGTAAAAATGTACTATGCAAAAACTGCTGCCGGAGGTGCACAAAGTCGATGGCATCCGTCAACGGTTAAGTGCCCAAAAGGCTTAACAGCCACCCTCAGAAGCATTTGGCTACAGCACTGGGCACCTGGACTCAGATCACGCAGAACCTCACCGCTCCGTTTCCTCCTCCCTCTGCAAGGCTCAGTCCGCAGGGGTGACCTCGGAGCACACCTCCCAGGCCAGGTTTCACAGCACACACCGGGAGGTGCTTTTACCCACCTCCTGTGTTGGAAGGTGCAGACTTTTCTTTTGACTACCCTAAGGACTGGTGCCTTAACGCAGCGGCTTTGTTAGCGACAGACATTGTATAGGGACTTCAATTGAGTGCTGTGAATTCTGCTGGGTAGCATTAGCGGGAAGTGAAGTGAAAAGTAGTTACAGAACTTGCTTAAGGCCATTCAGTGCATGAAAGAGGCACGTCCAAAATCCAGACCTCCCACTTACTGCTTTTTAAGACTTGTTCTCATTTTTCCAGTGGTCGAAGTTGACTGTTGACACATTTGATGTCAACTGTAATTAAACAGAGACCATATAGTGCCTTTGTGCCAATGAACAATACAGATTAGAAATGTTTTCTGTGTGTAAGCTTCTTTACTGAATGAATGTCTGCAGTTTCTTTCCTTAAGTGATGAATGCAAATACTTGTTCAGGTTTCAGCAATTAACCATGAGCTTTCAGACTTGTTTTTACTCCTATGTCTTAGGGACACTTCCTCAAACTCTCTTAACACGCTGCAATGATAAACTGCGGGGCAGAAAAATTGCTTGCTGGCCTGAAAAATAAAGAAAAAAGACCCAGCCTTCTGAGGTGATTCTCTGAATGAAACATGAGTTATAGGGACTAACTTTATGCTTATAAACTTTTCTTTGCCAAAATGCAATGACATTAATTCTTTCCAGACTTCTGATGATAACATGTTTTACTGGCAAACACTCAGGTCTATATTCTGTTCTCAGGGTGAAGTTGCTGAGTCCTTCTGGCTCTAAGCTAGTTACAGGGTTTTATTAGTGTGACTGGGAAAAGCATCTGCCTTTGAAATCCTACAGATGAATAATAGGGCAAAATGATTATGAAAATGAGGAGGGGGGAACAAAAAGACATGCTTTATTCACACATACACAAGTTGAAAGTTCATCAGGTTTTCCCCATTGGCTTCAATGGAGCCAGGAGCCTGCCAGTTACCTTCAGGATTTCAGAGCAGTAATTCTTAGCTTGGGGATCTTTCATCAGAAGATTTGGGAACAGCTGTATAGTTCACACTTTAAACTGCAGATCTTCTTAGGACAAGGCAAGAACCACAGGCAGAAATAACCCTTGATTTTATACTTGAAATAGCTCTTCCTCCCATCTCTGATGCCCAGGAGCAGCAGGCTTTCCGTGCTGATAAAGGACTCCCTCAGCAGCAGTTACTCCCATCAAATCCTTCCTCGAAGTGTGCATGTCTAGGTATGTGTGACTAAGCAAGCAAGTGCTTTCTATTTCAAATGACTTGCTGTTTTACCAAAAGCAAAAGGGAATATGGTGGAAGCTGTTGAAGACATGGATTGTCCTGGAGACAAGCCACCGCACACCGTTTATTTTATCCATGGCTGGGTGCAGTCCCAGCGCGAGTGGTGGAGCTGTACAGAGCTATTGCAGCTGTGGGCAATGTTCCTGAGGGCACTGCTGTTACTGTGCTTCTCAGCCTCTCCCTGTCTCGCTATATATCTGCATTTCCCTCTTTTCCCTCAAATACATCTGTGTTTCCCACTTTGCCCTTCGCAGTGAAGCCATGACTGGAGTGGCTGTATGCAACCTGGAGCTCTAGGTGCTGAGACCTCAGATGAGCAAAGGTATAATTATGTTGTCTCTTTAAGCACAATTTAGGAAAGTACAAGGATTGTGTTTTTCATTTCCTGATTACATTGGAACTAAGAGGACTAATTGTAGGAATAATCCCAAGTAAGCACATCGGCAATGTTTGTAGACATTTATCCATGCGTACCCATTTCCGTGGAGGTCTCATATGCAGACAGCTGTTACCTTTAGATGAGTTTTGTACATTTGTCTGTGTTACAGGATTCTGTGCTGGAAAATTACTTTTGATATAAATGTAGTCGCCTGTGCTGCCACCCGTGCCGACATTGTGGCAAAGAAAGATAATTTCTTACTCCAGCATGAACAGCAAAAGGGCACAACTGCCTGGAACCATTTTGCCAGTGCACTGACATTTCACCAATGCCCAAAGTGGGCCACAAAGGACAGGGGTTTTTTAAAAGTATGCCTACCATGGGATTCCTAAACCATCATTTAATTAATCATCTAATTTAAAAGAAGTCTAATGGTTCTGAGGCTCAAACCTGGCTATTATCATCCCTTTGGCTGCATTAGTATTGGTGAATAAAATGTGCCAGGGACCCCAAAAGGACTCACAGCCTAAGGGTGGCCACCCCAAACCGTCTCCTGGGATTGGCCCCTGCAACCCTTGTGTTGTGCCTAAGTGTGGTTTGGGAGGCTGCTCGCAGGCCTCGGCCAAAACTGTTCCAAGCGTCACGCCAGCGGATTAGCAGAGGCAATACCAGTTTAACAGATCATGTGCCAGTGTTGGGGCCTGTTCTTTAAACTTTGCCCAGTTTAATTTATGAGCGTAGATGTTACTGCCTGTGTTCAGACCTGAGATTCTGGGCCATATATAAGGAGGTAAAAAAGATGCACCGGGACATTGGGACAGAAGAGATGGTATAAACAATTAATGAGGGCAAATGAACAGTTAAATTCGAAGGCAGGTGAGGAGAATGTTATTTTTTAATCATTTTCCATAACATTCAGAATGACACTGATTCTGACTTTATGAGCAAAGCAATTAAAATCAATGGATATATTAGATGATCAAAAACCAGTATGAATAGCATAATTGGTTACTCAGGGTGTCTGATTTCCTTTTTCTGTGTGTGAGAGAATGTGATTTTGATCTGCAATGAAATACTGCATAATGTATTATAGTGCATTTTCTTCAAGCTGAGAGACTATTTAATGGTGCAGTTCATTTGTTTATTTCTTTTCTGGCCATGGTAATCTGACTGAAACTGTGGGTTTCTGTGTGGCAAGTCAGAAATGGTAGGTTGCTGGTGCTTCTCAGTAATATTTGGGTCTGTAGATGTTCTGTGAGGCATTGCCAATTGTTATTGTTTAAAATTGCTGAGAAACTTCTGTTAAGCAAATTATGGGTAGACGTAACTGAGATCTGTGGTCCTGGGTACAGCTCCAGGGGCAGGTATGTGCAGAGTTTTCCTTCTTGCTTTGGGAGAAAGGGGTGAGTAGTTGCCTCTGATGCATTGCCCCCATGGTGTCGTCTTAGTCATGGAACAGACCCATTCATTAGTGGGTCTCAAAAACCCTGATGGCTTTCCTAAGAGGGATGCTCTTGGGATTCAGAGTTTGAGGCAGGAATTGCAGAACTGGCGAAGACACACCCTGGCTCTGCCTCAGGAGTCCTCAGTCCAGAAAATATCCTGTGATCTGGGCCTGGCCAGACCAAACCGCTGCCCTTTCCAAAGGAATGGTGGCTGACCCAACATGTGAAGGAGCCCACTGAAGAGAGCCCTCAAAGGGCTCCATCCCACTCTCCTCTGGGAGGTTTTCCATAGGACTGGGGGGCAGCGATCTGGCCCTGTGTTTTCAATAGTGAAGTTATGTGGGGAATGTGTTAGGGGTTTCATGTTTCAGTGTATGTTGTGGGTTGTGCAGCAATGAAGGGGTAGAATCCAGGCTGGCTATTGATCCTAACTATGCGTTTCCACATTTTGCTGTGTTTTAGCTTTTCTTCATATGAAAGTGTTGTTTATACATATGTTGTTGTTTAAGGGAGCTCAACAAGCAATTTTGTTATCCCGACAGTATTTTTTTTGGTGCGGCAACAAAGAGTGCATTAGTAACGGAGACTCCAGCTTTCTGTGCCCTGACGGATATCCCAGAACAGAAGTGCCAAAGAGGAGCAAGCCTTTCAGGGGCAAAAGCAAAAGGCAAACTCACACCCCTACCTTACTCACCGGCACGTTAGGTGCCACTAAAAGAGCCCAGACAACTCGCTGCTCTGCAGGCCGTCAACTTCCTGCCCCCACGACCACAACCCAACCTCGACTGACCTGCCGGGGGCACCACTCGGCCGCCCTGGCAGTGCCCGCAGCG
>NW_010550865.1:0-18252 GCF_000687285.1 Phaethon lepturus | reverse complement strand
CTTTTCCAACCTTAATGATTCTATGAAATACAACAAAACTAGAAAAAGAAGACATGGCTCTTGGCTCCTCAAACTAGTCATTTTTGTGCAGACAATGAAGAATATCACAAAGCACTAACAGAAAAGGGACTGGGGAAGGTCAGTGGGAGTATAGACAGCGAGATTACACAAATCCTCAGCAGTACTTTGCCATAGCGTAATGAATGCTTTTAAGTAAATGCAGTTCCCACATGTTGTGGGAGAAGTGAATGCTGAGGAAACATTTTGATGAGGATGAGGTGAGGTTTTCTGGTGGATGCCTGTACTTTCTTCCATCTCACCTGCATCATATTGTCTATTACTAGTTCTTGAAGCCATGCTCCTGCTCAGCTTAGTCGTATTCTTGTGTCTTGTCACAATGATAGCCACGCTACAGGGACTCTTCTGTTTTTACTGTGGATTTGTATCTACTTATCCATAGAATTTAAGGTCAGAACAAGTAATTTATTTTTGTGTCCCATGTAATGCAGGCCATATTTTCTGCTAAATATTTTTTTTCTGTATATCAGATGCCTTGTAGTTGGATTGAAACATAAAACATAGCGAAGCTTATCAATAACTCATTTAGCTGTTCTGGTAATGAAGACTGACTATATCCCCTGGTTAAAAATTCAATTAAGAATTTACTTTGTTAAGAAGGCTGAAAAAAGGTTGTATGTGTCAGTCTGAAGTTGTACTGAACCAGCATTGTAGCAGAGTGTAGGTGGTAGTTACCACTCAGCAGGTCAGCAGTTACACTTTAAACTGAAGTCTTGGCTACAAGTCCTTTCTGAAGTTCATTACAACTTTTCAAGTGTATCAACATTCCAGTGCTGATGAAAATCCATGTGTGCCATTTGAATAATTGAGTGTTTTCCCTCCCTAAACTCCTTTGCAGCCCGATTGTTTCTGTTCTAGATAGTTGTGTTGCAGTACTCTACAAGAAGCAGCAACTTGTTCTTATTCCCAGTGATTCTATTTTTCATGAGGAGGTTGAAACACGTATCGTAGATCTATGTGTAGAGAGGCTTAATGTGAATGTTTTCATATGAGTTTGAAGTAATGTAAAGCAGGATACATGTAAAAAAAATTAACAGTGAATGACATAGCCTAGCCCATAGTTCAAATGTCATTAAGGTCTCCGAGACAGGGATTGCCTGGTTTTATGTATTTATGTATAACACCTTGTGATATTACAAGGAACTGTTCTGGCTTGGTTTTGGTGCTGTTAAACAGAAGGGGAAAAAAAAGTTATTGTACAGAATGTTGCTGTGAAGTGTAATTAGGAATGTTTTGTTTTTAAAGAACTTTGTAAACAAGCTTTTAGATTTTCTTACCAGTAATGGTCCTGTTGCTTCAGTTTTTTCTAGCTATAATAAAGTTAGATGGCAGCATTTTCAAGTCCTGATAGGGAGTGTGTCGTTATATTAATTATCGTAGTACGAAGAGGGTAACTGAAGGAGATGGGGGGGGAAAAAAACCAAACCCCATTTCATTGTGAAATGAAATGAAAACTGAGCATCAATGACTTAAAATCCAAAGTAATTTGTCATGTTATTCTTGATGGTTTGTTCTAGCTTTTTAATTCTAAAGTCTGCAAACAGATTAACTCCATGCCAAAAGCTGTTGTATAGTTACTAGTTTTTTAAATACGGTTTGATCTTGAAAATCAGCAGTAAATATCAACACTGGTCATCAGTGGCTTATATTACATCTGCTCAGTGTCATCAAAGTAGAAGAAAAACATATTTTCGTAATGCCGCTTTGCAGACTAGAATTGTACTTAATCTTCTGCTTGATCTTCTGGTTACAGAGAACATGGAAGCTGAAGTATAGATATGATAACTCTGTGTTTACATTTTATATGAGTAAAGGTCCTATCTCTTTTACTTTCAAGCATTCACTCAGCTTATTTGTAGTCTTTTGCTGTAAACATGGGAGCTCTAATTTTATAACTGTGCCAGTGTATTTTTAAATGTATCATGAAGCTGTGGCATCTTAGATTAATCTAAGTAATAAAGATTCCTGTTGTTCAATTGTCTTTAAGCAAGAAAGTTTAAAACCGTGCCTGTTGCAATTAACCCAGAGTGTATGTTTGTGCTATCTGCCGTTTATAGCTTGCATACAGACTTGCTCAGAAAAGTTTCTGGTTTCTCTGAGCACCTCTGCTTTATCTTTAGTAAGGAATCTGTTCAGCTTTTCTGTGGAAAATAGTTGAGTTTATTATTAAGAGTTTGTTTAAATCTAGGAAAAAATAAACAAAACCCCAAACACCAGAATATTTGTGTTCCATTTATTTACTGCTTGCTGTTTCCTATTTGCTCATCTGCTATCTGTCATTGAACTAAAATAATTTCTTCTAAAGAAAATGCTCCCAAGCAGTGTTCTAGGGTAGCACATAATGAGCTCTCTCTCATGCTGTCATGTGTTATCTCTATTGGGTGTTCAGGGCTGAGAATTGTTTATTGACAGAAACAATAATACATGGTTCCTGCACATATTTGGTTTTAAATGCTATGAAAAACTTTGTTGTGTTCATAGTTAGGTACTGCAATAGCAATTTGCTTTAATTTTATTTGACTGAAAACAGTTTACAATAAGTACATTTGTGATATAGTATTAGTTGAGATTGCATTTTATGTGCTAGAGAAGGAAACTATTTCTGTTACAAAAAATAATTTACAGCAATTGTAACTAAGTCTTAGATGTATTTTTTTTAAGGTACTACATTTTACAGGGGAAGTTATTGGAAATTAAGACTTTTCAAACAGTTTAATCCAGTATGTTGGAAGTAGGGGCGTCCTGGCTCTAGTATGCATCTAACGTACTCATGTTACAACAAGGTCTTCTTAAATACAGGCTCTCAGAGTAATATTGACACCTCTCAGATATTTTACCAGAAGAAAAAAGGACAAAGAGATTGCGTTACACACACAATCATGATACAAAGGTTGTGGATACTTACTGAATGAAGATCACATTAGTTTGTCTAATTTTTCATCAAATCTGTTGACAGTAAATAACTTGTTTTCAGTAGTAATGTGTTTGAATAAACAGTTTCTATGTAATCAGTTGCTATGGTTACCTGTACAAGAACTGTTTCATAGAGGCAAGTTATAAGCTTTTAGAAATAGTAAAGGGCATTTATCATTTCGCCTGAGTCTGGAATTGTAAATTGACCAACTTTTTAGATGTTAAAATTATTAAGTGCCACTTTTGGTGTGGTCTGTCCCCAGTTCATTTTTTCCCTTATATCCCTTTTTTTCATGTAAGTTCTACTAGAGCAGCCATTCACCTCAAATTAAAATGTTACAGCTGTTGTACAAAAGAATATTCTTCTGTTATCTTTCATCTTACCCTCTTTCAGATCTGTCACTAATGCTTCCTGGCTTTGATGTATGCAGTGTTTCCTGCCGCCAGGTGCCAGTCAGGTGGTATGACAACTTGACAAAATTATACTTTAATATTCTACTTACTTTATTATTGTTCTTGCTGTTCATTGGTTTTGTTCACATAAGGAGTCTTATATATGAGAATCATGAACTTTCTGGGCAGGAGCTGTGACTGATAGTTTTGCATTGTACTGTGCAATAAAGTATAGCGGGGTTTTGAGAGAGGGACCTCTGATGCTGTTACATAAGTGATTGACTCTTATAACTGAGGACAGTATTAAGTTATCACTAAATGGTAGTATTTTTGAGACATCAATCATTTTTCTGAAGTTATGAGCTGTCACTTAACTGTTTTTTAAACCCTAGCCTGCTGAAGTCAACAGGAGTTTTGCCACTGACATAATTTTGTTTTGGATGGAAACTCTCTGAGGGCGTGTGCTGTTGCTGTGCAAGCAAAAGCCATAGCAGGTGCTTCTACAGAATGACTCCGAAGTCCATCTAAATTATGTTTATGATAGAACTTCTGCTACTATTTAATTTGTTTGTAGAACATGACACAAGACTACCTGTATTCCTACAATGCTAGAATTTTAAGTTTTCTGGTATGTAAGCTGATCATTTACATGCCATCAATTTGTGAAAGAGGACACAAAGAAACAAAGAATCCCTTGTGCCTAAATGAAAGAAAGCAAGTATATTTTTGTATTGTGCAAAAGAATTTTTCCTGGACATGTTTTACATTCAACTTAGTTCAAGTCAGTGTAATTAATGGATTAATGCAGTGGGTTCTATACAGCTAGGGAGAATGTCTGGACTCCTCTAAACTCTGACTTTCAAGGATCTGAGCTTCTCTGAAGGCTAGCAGTCAGATACGTCTGCTGAATATAACAGACCTGTTTGAATTCTGCCTCAGTAACTTTTAGCTCTTCTACCTAGGAAAGAAATGTTTCAGCAGATAAAAGGATCTGTCTGGTGTGTGGTTGTTTGGTTTTTTGTGTATGTGCTTTTTCTTATTTATTTTCAGTCTACTATGCGCATGATAAACTGGATGATTTCATCAGTACTATTAACAGCCATCTACAGCCTTTGTTTATGCAGATCCGGAAAGGAATGTCGGAAAGCGATGGGAGAGCACATTATGCTTTAGTAAGTATGTGATACGCTGCCATCATGTGGTTTGGCTTCTCATGGCTAGTGCATGCATAGCAGAGGGAGCCTCCCATGTCTCCAACTTAAAATTAACCTTTGAATAACGCCAGTAAATGCACACATTCCAATTGTAAATGGGCAAAAAATCTAGCTGTATCTGTGCATAATGAACGTAACAGTGCCCCAGATGCCATCTTTCGATGTTAGAAAGATTGAGTTACCTGGGGCCCTTTTCCTACAGTGTATCTAGAATAGAACTGCTATTTAGACAAAACAGAGAATCTACAACTGAAGGGTGCATGTGCCAGCAGGCTTATTACTCTTAGCAGTCTTGTGTGTTTTTTGCGGGGCTGTTCCACTGTTACGCTGACAGCTGCTATAGAAGCTACTTGTAGAACAGGGAAATGGGATGAGAAACTGCCAACAGCTTAGGTGCGTGGAAACGAACGTGGCAGCAAGGACTACAAGCAGCGTCTGATTAATTTAGTGTAAACACTGCTGAAGTGCTGAAGTGAGATTTTTTTCACAGAAAACTTTCTTTCTCAAGAGGAATTTTTAAGCTAGAGAAGACAGAGAGCCCTCCAACTTAGTTTTCTTTTTCTCTGACTCAAAAATCAGCCTAGCCTAGAAGGCTTGCTAAGGAATGGCCTATAAAGTTTCCTTGGGTGCTCTGAAATGTGCATGTCAGAGAGGGAAGGTTATGTAGTAATTTCAAAAGACCATACAGCAGGTGTTCTAACATTAGCTGCTGCTTTTAACCTTTCTGGGTCATTTTGCCAATTAAGTTGAAATGATAGCAGTAGCATATGCAATAAGAATATGAAATATCGGTAACTGTTTTTTACTGTGAAACAAAGATGTGTATTGTAACATAGTTACTGCTACTGTCCAGCACAGTATATAGTGTATATACTACTATACACTAATATTCTGTATTAGTTCTATAGGGGGGATGTGGGCAGAGGCAGCTGTGGAAAACATGTGGCTGGAAGATCTGGGGTTGTAAAGAAAGGACTCGAGTACCGTAGAGTACTTAAGGAAGAGCCTCTTTCATGCCTATTAAATGAATGATGTTTCTGTTAATTGTAAGATAATACATTCTTTACCCCAGAGGATCTTTTACAATTTATGATGTACAAATACAAAGACACTTTGATTTCAGTTTCTTTTTTTTGTAGGTGAATTTGGCAGAAACAGAAATAACTAAAATGGCATCTGACTATACAGAAAATGAATTAGAATTGTTCAGAAAAACAGTAAGTATGTCAGTTATTAGTAAATCACATAATTTGTGAAGGTGCCATCTTAAAATGAGTGGAAGTGGCAACAAATGGAGATATGTCTGAGGAACTAGTTGCCATCTTACCTAAGTTTATCCCAAATCAAATGGGGAGAATGGGAGTATATGCAAGTAATGATTCCCTGTTGAAAGTCAGTTATCAGTGCTCCTTGGAGTTAGTGACTTGAGGTACCCGCTTTTAGTTAAACTTTTCTTCAGGATTTTCAGTTGTGATTGCTGAATTTTTCACTGGCTTGAATAGTCTAGTAATATACAGTAGATTTTAATGCTAATAACATACAAGATGAATTTGCCAATTTGAACAGAAACATGTCTATTGTTATTGCTTAGCCAGTTAATTCTGTGTTTACGTTCCAAATAGAACTACTGGGCCGAGATTCCACGATATTTGATGTCCGGTTTCCTATCAACAACCATTAATGTGATCATAGCTATGTATCTTGCGTGATTTAGTGAATCTCATTGTCTCTTGAACTTTGAGGAGTTGATTTCTCCAGCCATTAGACTTTTTGATTCCCCCCCCCCCCATTAAAATAAAATTCTCTGTATAAACTGGAGAGGTGTATTGGCTATTCCGTGACAGCTGCAAAAGTCTAATTCACATGGGTAGTACCCAGAGATTTCTCTGCCCTCCCCCATTATTGCTGAAGTACCTATACAGCCATGTCAGCACTGCAGAGATGGCATTGTTGTGGCACATACCACTACTGGCATAAAAGCTGCATGTTGCTCTGTGATGATGAGCAGCAGGAGTGTTTCCAGTGAGATACTACCTGAAAATTGGTAATATTGCTACAACCTTCAAGTACCAGGTAGGTTCGGCAGTAAAAATGACTCCAGAGCGGACAAACTTACTTTAGTACTGAGAGATTTTTCCTCCAAAGAACCTTGACAAAGAGCAGATAAAAAGAAACAGATCTGTCACCCCGCCCCGAGTATGGTCAGGGGTCCCTGAAATGCAGCTTAATTTAGGCAGCACTGTACAGTTCTATTTGTGTAAATGTTTTCTTGACAAAACTTAAAACTGTCAAGGTTAACAATGATTGTTTCAGCTTTTGACCTTTGTTTTACAGTTCTGGTTCAAGCCAGAACTATACTGTAGTCTCTCCCATATGTATGGATGCTAAAAAAAGCTGTGCATTACTATAAAGTGCGTCTAATTGCATGATTTTTTTAATAGTTGAAAATGTTTCTTTCTGTAGATGGACCTAATCATTTCGTCAGAAAATGGCTTTGCCTCTTCTACAGATATTTTAAACTTGGCTGACCAACTTAAGACAAAGAAGATGAAGAAGAAGGAAGCGGAACAAGTGCTGAAAGTTTTTGTGGACGATAAGTGGCTCTCTGAGGTAACTGCTGTATGTTTTCAAGTGTTCATATTTTAATAGGCCCAGCTAGTATTTTCTTATGAATGTGATGGCTGAAACTGGGCTGTTCTTTAATGAATGATGGCAAAAATGGTTTTGTGGGGCCTGTGCTTATTGCTGCTCCAGTGGTTTTTGCAGAAAAGGCAGCACATTTACAGGGGAAAAGGTCCTTGAGTAGGTCTATAAAAGACAACATGGTTTCAGTTTCATGTACCTGAGCTAGGTGGGGATGTGTGTACAGCCCTGCATTGTGACATACAGACATCCTTTGTACACAACAGCATGGCATTCTTAAACTTGGAACAGGAGTTGGGGAAAGCTCTTCAGGGTGATCAGTGCTGTTCCTTACATTTAGAATATCCCAAAAATCAGTAAGGCCAAACATGTTGAAAACTCCTGTACCAGAAATGCATAGGCCACTGTGCACATTTTTACATCTCCTTTACTTCACAAGGGAGAAATTGAGGTTAGCTTACCATGATGACACTGCAGTTGCTTGCCAAGACAAGCTAGACCTCAATCCCTTTTCTTCTGGATTCATTGTATCATAGATCTCCAACCTGCTGCCACACATTTACATATGTTAGAGTGATTTAGCAGAGATTTTCAAAGATAACTCAAGCAGTAAAAGCCCAGATTTAGCTGAAAGCCAGCAGAGTTTCTGCTAATGGACAAACGGAGGGTCCCAAAACTGCAAGCCTTTGTTAAGGAGAGCATGCTCACTCATCTGTACCTGCCAAGGACTAGATCTCTGTTAAGGGTGTGAGATTTTTATTCTGATCCTCTAAACAAATTCCTTCTGCTACTTTAAAAGTATTCCAGCTTTGCATTATATCAGTGTCATCATCATAGTTTCACAATGGCAGGAAAAAAGTGGATGTCAAATGCTTGCTAGCAGGTAGTTAGAACGAAGTCAAAAAAGTTAAAAGGAATTAAAAGAAATTCCTCACTTCGCAATTTGTTTCCTTAGAGAAATGGAGAATATACCTTGCATACTCGCTGCATAATTGAGATGGAACAATACATTCTCAGCAACTACCAAGATGTGGCAAGGAAGTGTAACATCTGTCACAGCCTTGCCATCCAGGTAACATTTCTTACCTCAGTTAGGCATCTGCTGATATACTTATGTGGTCATAGGTGAAGTTTGTGATGCTTTCCTTTGAGTATTATGCAGGCACTGAAAAATTATAGTCTTCTGATCAGGTAATGGTGCCCATTTATATAAAGGAAATACCTTTTTTTTTTCCCAGAGTAGGTATTTTAGTTTCTGTCTTCAAGGGAAGAAAGAAAGAAAGAAAGAAACAAACAAAAACAAAACAAAAAAAAACCCCACAAACTTGTCTTGGAGCAGTATCTCCAATTATAAACTTGGGGAAAGTGAACTCACCCAATGATGAACATTGTTGTGCTGTCTTGCTTTCCAAGCCAGCAGGCTAGAGATGAACCATTATCCTCAAATAGGCATAACAGTTAAGTGTTATATATCTTATCTTTGGACCTTACAAATAGCAGTCTTCATGTGACACATTCATCTTTGGTCCTGGGATTTTGGTTGAGGAATTGTGTCTTGGACTTCAGAATGAACATGTACCTTTAATACATATGTAGCATGGTAAAGCACTGTATTTTGATAGCTGATAAGTTACCAGTTTAGTATTGCATAAGTGGTTACAACCTGAACTCCTATTCCAACTCTGCTGCACTCTCTTGCTCCTTGACCCTGCATGTTCTCATCATCCCAACGAACATGCTTCCATGTTACTTTTTCTGTCCCAGTGGGTCTCCTTTATTGCACCCAAATAGCAGTGAAAGATAGACAGTGTTGTTTGTCTTTCAAGCTAAATTTTGTCCATACTGGGAAATGGTATTCCCTAGTTTCTAGGAAAATACCTCCATTTATCATTTACCAGCATTGTCTTTTGAGTATCCACCAACTGTATTGTGTGAACCATTCTTTGGAATAGTGTTGCATATCTGCTGCCCTTTGTAACAACTTTATGTTAAACTGAAGGACAGGTTAGAAAGATTTTTTTTTTTATTAACACTTCTGATTTCAGAGCCAAGTATGTGAATCCTGTGGAATTGGAATGCATTTACCTTGTGTCAGAAAGTACTTCAGAGCTCAGACTGAACCACGCTGTCCACAGTGTAATGATTGCTGGACTTGTGACATTCCAGGTACCAAGTGAGCTATTTAAAAAAAAAAGTGTGTAATAATACTAGAGAATGGACTGTGATATTCAGTGGCACTGCCTGTATTACTTATAGCTGCAGTTGAATATCAGTTATTTCTGACTTCAGTTGTATGCTTCAGAAAGTAAACCATACATGGGCAACACTGATCCCTGAAAGTGCAAGGATTATGCTTTGTGGTCCCTAGCAGATCCTATGCATATTGTTTCTAACGTTATTCAAGTGTGGAGGTGGGGGCAGGAAGTAGGGGACAGACACAACACATGACACTAAAACTTCTGGAAATACTGAGCTTCTAAGAGGAGCACAATCTTGTAATTCCACTATTTAGCCAGGGAAATTGGACATTCTGAACAAGAATAAATAAAGCATTTTAAAAATCTGGAGGTTATACAATCTAATTTTTTTTTGTGTCATTCATTAACCCTCCTTTTGTTTTCTTTGCAGGTATGAGTCAGATAGACTCCCAGTCACCATCAAAAACAGGGAGAGCAGAGAAAAGCTTCATTCTCAGCACTAGGCGATGCTAGTAAAACATGCTTTCAGTGAAATCCTTTTTTCCTCCCTCTCACAAAATAGCCAGACTGTATTGTATTAATTAGTAACAGTGCATTGTTCAGGGTACTTCTTTTTTCCTTAAGTTTTACAAATTTTACAATAAAACTATCACTGACCTTCCTGTTTGTCATCTTCAGTTATGCCTGCACAGCTTTCTTGGAGGCTGTTTTGTGTATGTAGTTCTCTACATTCTTGGGTTGGGACTCTCAGTTCATGTTTGGGAAAGAAAGATGCAAATATTTTTAGTCAGTCCTGCAAACTGATCTATGCAGGTGAACTATTAAAAGCTTTTCTCAGCCCCAGTATTTCCTGTTTGTACAGTTGCAGCTGCACAACTGAAAATAACTCCTGTTACTAGCACCACAGGGCTTCAAGTAGGTGAAAAATCAATGCAGCACTTGAGGTCTCCTCACTAAGGTGGCTGGCTGAATATCTGATTTAGGGTTAGAGTTTGAACGCTTTCAGTTGGCACTGTTGCTTGGGTTTTGTCCCTCCTTTACACACAGAAGAATTCATCTGACATAAGGCCAGGTCACGAGCAGCTCTGCTCAGTAAGAGAGGGAATATTCCCACAGTCAAAACAATTATGAAGGAGTAGGACAAGACTTTTGGGGCAATGCCAGCTTATGCCTGCAAAGCGTTGAAAAAATTACCATCTTATTCTTTTAGTTTTTAGTATTAGCACTTTACTCTCCAGTTTCATGTGAGAATCCTTTTTCCTTTAAGGGTGACTTGCAAAAAAGACAAGGGCTAGGTATTGCCAGGTACCAGAATGGAATGTCAGCATATCTTTACCTTGGTAGAAATGTGTTGACAGTTTGCAGAAGGCAGAGTGTCAGCAGGTCAGCTGATGGTTAATCAAAATATGATTAAGCTTCAGTTTATTTAACTGCAATTAACCTATGGATTAACTACAATTAATTATGTTCCTAGGCCTTGGCACTATTAACTTTTTCCATACAGGAGACTGGTATCTTGCTTTACGTTAGCTTTTTGGTATTGAACCATTAGGTAGCACCATCCCTCATTGTTTATCTAACTACAATTTCTACTGTTAGTAAATCCAAGTAGAAGATAACACTAACCTGATGTTCCAAATACAGTTTGAAGAGGGGTGCTGGCACTGTGCATATATAGAGCTGTTTCAGATGTACACATGCATATAAGATGATGACTTAACAGATACTCTTTATGAGGAGTTCATATTAGAAACACCCACAAATCTTCTTTCCCTTTACCCATCCAGATTCTTTCACAATGCTGAAGCAAGAGTTTGTTGGGTTTTTTTTTCAATCAGTCTCTAACCTCTGGATCGGGAAGAACATTCTCAGGCTTAAAAAGAATTCTCTTGTGAGAAAATGCAAGATGCTACTTTTCCTGATTTTTATTTGCTATTACAATGCTAGCAGACTTCATGCATGCTTCAGAGCTATGACCACCAGAAACTGACAGAGAAGCTGATATCAAGCGATCGTACATAGTGCCAATATTTAACTGGAATAAACAGAACCTGTCCAGGCATCAGAATACAGGACTGAAATGCAGCCTTTCTGAAATTGGGGAACTTAACTAAGTCAGGATCTTCCACATCAACCTATAAAAAAAAAAAGTGTCATCAGTAGAATGTCTACTCAAATATGATTTGATAAAGTAACACTACTGGTATTAGCAGCTCAAGCAATTATTTACCTGACTAGTGTTGTGAAGAATTTGGCTTTCATGTGGGTACAAGTTTTCTGACTCTTGTGGTGAGTATAGACGGATATACTTTCTTCCATATACCTGTATATATTACAATAAATGTTTTCCATCTGTCATTGACCTGCACATTACTGGAAACTGTGGGGCATAACTGGCATTTAACAGTAAAATATACCCGATCACAAGAAACATCATTATCTCTGTTAGTAATAAACAGACACTGCTAAAATAAAAAGTTAAAACAAATCAGGCTATTGGAATTCAACTACCTGTTCACTTGGTGCAAATGAGAATTTGAAATACCAGGAAATGCCTGTAACCAAATTACTTTAAATGCAAAGTTTAAGGCACCCACACAGTATTATTTGGGCTCTACATAGAAAGTAATTATAAGAACTGAGAATAAGGACATTTGAGTTTTCAGTGCAGTTCACATCATCAGGTAGAGGTACCAGCACAGAGTGCCTGCTTCCATATACTCCTTTAGCTCTTCTGTGTCATCATTAAATTAGTTTTTTCATTGGAGTGCTAACTGAAATACTAGAATTCGTAAGACAACTGGACTGCCTGACCTGAACACTACATGGAATTGCAAGTTGTCAGTGCCTAGAATGAAGTGGCAGAATAAGAGTCAAAGCTGACTCCTGCACTGATACCAGTGGAAGGCCCACAGAAGGCACAGGGTGAGTAATCATGCTGCTTGTGCCAAGGTTCAAGATCTCTTCAAGGGCCAGGCATGATCGTATTTGTTTGGAACTATCACATTAAAGAGTAAGTCAGTATTCTGACTAACCACAGTACCCTGGACTGGCAGTGTGCTACCAAACTATTCCTAATCAAGCTGCTTGTCCTCTATCATCTATATAACATAACAGGATTTCCTGAAATCTTTTCAGTACCCAAGTTGTAACGCTAGATGTTCCAAGGTTTTTGCTTCAAGGACAGCACATAAATGTATTGTAAAGGCTGGACAAGTATCAATACTCCTGCCCTATCCTACTCTTTACTAACACTGGTTAAACTACTAGAGCATTGAGTTAACTGTGGCTGTCCATGTGTTTTTAGGATACCTTCCATACACCAAAGTGATTATGGATATTAATTAGCTCTCTAAAGAACCAAGTGTTATTTTTAGTGATGTATGGAAGTAAAGAAAACGTTGATTGTTGGACAGCACATTTTCTAAATCCTTGAATTGGGGTGGGGGGGGCAGTGTTACCCACATTAATAGCCGTGAGCTATTAACAGCTCCTTCCTCCACTTGCCTTGCTGGGTTAAAGCCTTGTATATTGCAAGGTTGAACACCCAAGTAATGGTCAACAGCCTGCATCTCCAGATACTGGTTTCCTCACTAACGGAAATACTATGATCTCTGCAGCAGCTACTACCCAGCCAGTAGGGATCAATCCATTTTGTTACTTGTACTTGCACCTTCCTGTACTCCATAGCCACAGTTTAAATGGCATCAAGAGGCAGGGCAATTATAATTAAAAATTGAAAACTGCTGGCTCCCCTGCTGTTCAAATTTCAAACTTTCTTACAGCGCTGACAGATACTCTCCCATTCTTTAGGCAGAAGAATAAAAGTGCTGAAGTTTTTAAGGGAAGTATCTTTTCCCAGTCCAACAGCTCCTATAATGGGACTTCCACCAAAAAAAAATTCCTGGCAAGCTTTACATAGCGTGTATGGTAGGATACTTTGCTTTCAGAAAGCAGGTGGGTGGGGGTTAGTGGGGAAAAGAAATATAATATGCACATAACTGTACAGCAGTTATAGAAACCCACTTTAGGAAGACCTGAATTAAGCCTCAGTTCCAAGTGAAAACACAGGCTAGCAAGATGCAACTGTTTGGGACAGAGGAACTAAGTCTCAACCCATAAATAAGCACAAATAGAAAGTATTCAATGTCATGATCCTGCTGGAAAATGTTTGAAAGTGTAAGCCATATTTTCTTTAAAGAGTCTGATGGCATGGAGGAAAAAAGGGCAATCCCCTTCCAGCAAAAAAACCCTCAGTGTTTGAACACGTACAGTGGACCAGGAATATGTCTTTGGACTTGTATAGTGCTCACCAAAAAGTGCCTCAGTATTTTACCGTGTTACTCTGCACTAGAAGTCATCATCAAGAAGTCTACCAACAGTAACTCACTTAGCAGCAATGAGGTCACAGTGCAAATATTACTTCATCTGACTCTCAATGCATGCACGAGTAGATATTTTACTGGGTAACCTGAAGTGGACTGAAGTATGCACCTAAGTCTACCCCAAAATCTTGCTGCTCCAAAGAAGGAAGTTCCTTCTCTGGTACATAATACACTATGACAGGATCCAGGTTCTTTCCAACTCTGTTACAAATTCCTTGCATGACCTCGGAAAAGCTGCTTCTTGTGGTTTCCATTTAGCATCTGTAAAATGAGGATAAGTAATAGTCTATCTCCATGAGAAGTGCTTGTGGCCTACAAGATTACATTGAGTGTTAAGTTGCAGTAGTGACAAATGCAATAGCAAAATAATACCTGCATATTCTCTATCCTTCAATTGTTTATCAAGTTGTCTGCTACCCTTGTCTCTAACGCTTACATATTGTAAGCATTTTTTCTAGCTATAGCATTAATGGCATGCGTAGAGTAAGTAAAGTACAGACCTGGGCTAAAAAATTTTGCTGGGGATCCTGATGAAGAGGTGAGATAGTGCCCTCTGGACCAAACCAAGCGTTAATGGTGATGTCATCTTCTTCTCCTTCCCCCAGACAGCAGTAGTCAGGGATACTGATATCCTCTTTCAACTCTGGGATCTACTCCCATAAAGAAATAAACATTAAAAAGGGTATGTGCTGACTTGACAAGGGTATGTAATTCACAGAACAGAGGAACAAGGCTTGACACAAAGAAAACACTAGACCTGCTTGTCCCGGAAAGGCAAGAGGGAATTAGCTGAACTGCTGGGAATCTGCAGGAAATATCCTCACACCTTCTGTCCTAAACAAGCAGATTATGTTGGAAGGAGAGGTGGGAGAAAGAAAGGGGTTTCTCATTCTTCAAAGACCCTTTGCTTTAGCAGAAACCAGAGAAACCCACAAGAATAAGTAGGTTTGCTGTTCATGGAAAAGGAGCAGCTTATCTTTTATACACTAAACTTGCTTCTCTCCAAGATTCCTTTTTACGTCTCACACCAACCTGATCTCTGATTAACTGGAATGACATTTCAGAATACGGTGAACATATCACCACTGAAGACTGTTTCCTGTCCAAATCTCTTCCCTGACTTAGATATTCTTTGGGGAAATGCTGCTTTCCAAGTGATATCCCTCTAAGTATACGCTACATTGTACTGAAACTGCACTAAGATTGTCTGTCTTCACCCCTGAAAGGGTTTTGTTTCCATGCCTTTCAGCCAAATGCAACAAACCCCTCCCTTCTTCCTTCCAGTTGTGGAAATAGAAACTTAAGAAATACTGTGAATTCTCCATATGCCCTTCCATCTAGTGGAGCAGACATCTCAGAGATAACTTGTGCTACAAAGGGAACACTTGACTGCAGAAAGATAGAAACATTGACTCAGTTTTACCTGATCAAAAAGCTGGTGCTGAGCAAGGTATCCTACACTGTTCTGAAATTACAGCAGAGAAAGAAAAAAATGCATGACATATATGTTAAAACTTCTCAGTCATTTAATTGACTTATAGGTAACATCCATTTCCAATGTCCTACTTCAGAGTACTAGAATTGTTTCAACAGTTGACCAGTATAAGGGGTCTTCTGAAATAGCAACTTACAGATACACTGAAATTCTAACACTGTAGATATATCCCCACAATCAACAAACTGTGCAGCTCAAGTTACTAGAAGAAGCCTAGCTATCATAGAACCATAGAATCTTTGCGTTGGACCTTTAGAGGTCATCTAGTCCAACCCCCCTCCAGTAAGCAGGGACATTTTCAACTACATCAGGCTGCTCAGAGCCTCATCCAACCAGACCTGGAATGTTTCCAGGGATGGGGCATCTGCCACCTCTCTGGGCAACCTGTGCCAGGGTTTCACCATCCTCATTGTGAAATATTTCTTCCTTATATCTAGTCTAAATCTGCCCTCTTTCAGTTTAAAACCATTATCCCTTGTCCTACTGCTTCAGGGCCTGCTAAAATGTCTTTCCCCATCTTTACTGTATGCCCCCTTGAAGTACTGGAAGGCTGCAATAAGGTCTCCCTGGAGCCTTCTCTTCTCCAGCCTGGACAACTCCAACTCCTACAGAGTCTTGACAGTTCCACTGTCAACCCTGTGACAATGCTCTGCATCTTTATAGCTAGACCCTGCTAGTACACAGACTAGTTCACCTTCACTCCCTGTATCTTGATAGTCTATTCCAGGCTGCACCACAGACCAATTTGCGTGGTGGTCCATCCTGTCAGAAGACTAGGAAACAGAAATGAGGGCTTCAGATCCTCAGCTGTGAAAGTAAAAGGACATTCCATCACTAATCAGCTTTTTTTTTTTAACCTGGTGGCATGTGAATTTGGATCTTGGTATTAGATCTCACTAAGCAGTTTAATAACCCAGAGGAACAAAACTGCTGGCTGAGGATCCTTTATCCTTAGACTCCACCATTCAGGCTTTTGCTGCAGAAGTTATCTATCTATTCATCAAATTCCAGCTGCTGTACATTTGATTATACATAAGAATCAAACCTAGCTGTTGTTGCAGTAACTATTTATAGCTTCAGATATTGAAAATATGTCAAACCTTTTTAATTCAGAGTTGTGCTTACAGCATACCGCCTCCCTTGACATCACTAAGCACGTTTGTTCTAAGCAGAAATTCTGTACCAGTAACACACTGCTGTATTTGGAGATGACTTGTGCTACAAAGGGAACAAAACGGGAATAACAGACCTCATTCAGAATATACTGGTCAATGAAGTCACTGACAGTCATGAGCTTCTGAGACCATTCCTCATCTGTGTATCGGGTACCCAATTCCACAGGGACTGTGCGGCACCCTGCGACTTCACAAAAATAGTCCACACTGAAATAAAGAAAGTTCCATTACCTTTTTATCCTGCTTTTCTTAGTAATCTTGAATGTAAGGCAATCAATCAAAATCAGTCTTTTAGAGTAAGGAAACTCTACTATCATGAGCTGCTTCTCTCTAAAACCAACCAACCAGAGATAAAAGGTAGTAGAAAAGGATGCAAGCAGCAAGGAAACAAGCAGTCAAGTTTGCGTGTACATTATCCCACAACTGCCTGTTTTGTTTTGTTTTAAAACCTCACTTACCTCAGTCAACTACTGTTTCTTTATGAGCTAAGGAGATTTAAGCTGTTAGTCTCTTTGACTAGGGATGACTAATCTTTTTTGCTGCCTGCTGCTATATTTGCTGAACAAAATGTTTTATCTTTTTATCATTAATGCTCGATCAACTCTCTGTCAGTGTCAGATTTTGTATACAGGTCAAATAATATCCATCCTGGATAAAGTCAGAGGAATTACTTTGATGGGTGGTATACATCTCTCCATTGAGAATGATATTAACTAAATTAAGAAGTTAATCTTTTTAAGTGTCTGAAGTTAAGCAGTGGAGTATGTTCCCTCAAAAAAGAATAAAACCCCCATGAAATGAGTGTGTTCAGTTAATGTCAATTTTACCCTTGGCTGTGGAATGAAAGCAATTGCTCAAATTCAGCATGTTTTTTCCCCTTTTCTAAGGAATCATGAGCTTTATCTCACAAATATTTGATTCTCAGTATTGGAAATGTTGGTTCCATTACGTACATTACACAAGCGGCACAATGTTATTACTCACCCCTGAACATCAGCATCTGAAACTCAACACTAAAACACAGCACTGAACAAACATCTTGTACTTGTGAATAAAAAAGCCAACCATGCTTACTCACGCATCTCTCAATCCACTTCCCATTGCTCTCATTATCAGCAAGTTCTGAGACGTAAAAATCACTGGATCTGCATCTGACACAGACCCACTTAAGATGCGAGCATCTCACTGGAACAGTCAGCAATGCATGCTCGTCTCTAGTTTCCAGCTGAGCAACACACAGCGTCAGCAGTTTGCCAGAGCTCTCCCCGGCACACCCCAGGAGGCAGGGCTGCCTTCCAGCACAGTCCTGGCCAGGACCAGCTTTCCCTGGCGCACCTGAGCACTTACTGTGCAATGCTCCGGGATGGCTTGATGTGCTTCACTCATCGATGGGGCAACTTCTACAGAGCAAAGAAAATCTTGCAGCAGTAAGGTGCTGCCAACAAAAGTCAATCCCAACAGCACTTGTCTTCTGTGAAGGTCAAGATACCCGACACAGAAAACAATCCTCACGCTTACTAGGGCAGGGAAGAAACTCTTATTTCCTACCTCCACTTCTTCATACATGGCCAGTGGTCCATAATCCCCTCTAAGACCACAGGTTTCTGTGGAATGAGATAGTTGTCTCTGAAATGCTCCAATGAAGGACACTGAAGGTGTGGTAGCACATCTTCTGGCCGCACAACAGGAATGGGAGGGGGATCAATCCGGACCCTCTGGAAGACAGACGTCCTCCTTCAACATCTGATAGCCAAGGCC
>NW_010550864.1:0-3419 GCF_000687285.1 Phaethon lepturus | reverse complement strand
AGTTTTCAAAAAACGAGTAGACGTGGCGCTTCAGGATATTCTTTAGTGGTCATAGTGGTGTTGGGTTGATGGTTGGACTTGATGATCTTAAAGGTCCTTTCCAACCTTAATGATTCTGTGATTCTGTGGTGAAACACTGGCACAGGTTGCCCAGAGAGGTGGTAGATGCCCCATCCCTGGCAACATTCAAGGTCAGGTTGGAACGGGGCTCTGAGCAACCTGATCTAGTTGAAGATGTCCCTGCTCATTGCAGGGGCGTTGGACTAGATGACCTTTACATATCCCTTCCAACCCAAACTATTCTATGATTCTGTGGTTCTATGATTCTATGAGCAACCTGATCTAGTTGATGTCCCTGCTCACTGCAGGGAGGTTGGACTAGATGACCTTAAGGTCCCTTCCAACCCATAGATTCTATGATTCTATAATGCCATTAAGGGAAGACACGATGCACACGCTGAGCAGCAAGTTCCATGAGTACAGACTGACATCATGGAAGGATTATCTCGGATACCTTTGGTTCCAGTATGAATTCTCAAAAGTACATGCTCTAGTAGTTATTTATCAGGTTATTTATCTCAGTTCCTTATTCCTAATTCCCCATACCAGTACATTTTTCAAAATAGTACTTGCAATTTTAAGCTCGAATTCATTTATCCTCTCTATGAATAGCAAACCAAAAGCCATTTAGAGATTACTTACTTACACTAAGGTAGTGGGTGTTATCTGATAACATTGGCTAAGACACAGACGTTCTAGAAAGATGAGTTGATGAAAATACTGGAAGCACTCAGGCTTCAACATCACGCTGCCAGTGTACATGAGAGCACATGAAATAGAAGTTTAAATATAAACCAGCAGTAAATTTGATATTTCCAAAATTCAGGCTGAGAAGTTTAATGAATATTAACTTCTTTTTCTACCACTGATGTATTTTTTTCTCAATATGGAATTAATCCATTTCTAGTGTGTGTCGTGGGGGGAGGAATTTTGATTTTTACTGAAGGGCAAGTGAAGCATAAGCCTCTCTGCAGGCAGATATTCTGTAGCAGAACTCATGCCATGGAAAGGCATTTATATGAGATTTCAAAATATTTTAATTGACTAGGTGAAAAGCAAAATACACTTTTTTTTTTTTTTTTTTACATTTCTATAGCCAAGTAACAAATTTATAGAAGAGCTCAACTAAATCCTCTCTAGGATACTAGGCTCATAAACTGTGCCTAAATGTTTCCTTCCACTCTACCTAACAGCTACAATCACTTGTTAGTTAACAAATCCTATATGTATGTAATGTTTATGCTGAAGTAACAAAGAAATCCTAACATTAGTTACCTGTTCCAGATTAGGTCATGCCAAATAGCAAATCTTTGGTTGGTTTAGCATATAAAGTATTTTCTGGTTGTACAATCCTACACAATCATGCATTATTGCTATATAATTACTGCACAGCAATAAAATTGGCAATCCTCTGAACCATAAGTAGTTAAGGACTAGCTGCACAGGTCTTCTTACCTTAGATCTAAATGGACAAGAGAAGGACATCTTTCCATCAGTGTTTTAACATCTGAAGAGGTCACACAAAGTCAGCCCATCTTTCAGTGACAAGATGGACATGCTTTATACAGCCTACTCCCATATATTTTCATTTACATCTTCTCTACCTGAACACAATTTGAAACACAATTTTTTGTTAAAAAGATATAGACCTACAGCATATAGTCTGCCTATCAAGATACCTTACAGGTACTTTTTTAAATCCTCAGCAAAACACATCCATTTAGTTCCAAGAAGTATCCTTAAAAGTCAGTTGCACCAGCAGCTTAGCAAGTGAGTAATTCAAATTATATTGCTGTAGAAATCTGAG
Source organism: Phaethon lepturus (assembly GCF_000687285.1). Taxonomy (NCBI): domain Eukaryota; kingdom Metazoa; phylum Chordata; class Aves; order Phaethontiformes; family Phaethontidae; genus Phaethon; species Phaethon lepturus. The sequence goes on along the minus strand of NW_010550864.1, from coordinate 1,552 downwards.
ACACAATAATGTTGAAATGCCTGAAATTCTTACATGTAGTGAAAAAATACCAAAAATTTTCCACACTTCAAATACCCTTTTAGAGCATCAAGTTCTTTAGGTGGTCTCCATTTTTACTCACAGAAAGTTCTTCTCTCATGACAGAAAATTATGGCTTTCCCAATTTAAACTGTAAATTCTTGAGACCATCTTTTCACTGTCTACAAATAGCATAGAATCACCTATGACTCAGATATAATCTAAAAGGCCACTATTAGCAAGGTCAATATCAACATACAAGAACATTTTGGTATTCCACAATTCACATGCAAAAACTAAAGAAAACAATACTTTAAATTATGATGGTTAGTAAACTCTTCAAATCTTATGCCTTATAAGTTTCATTGAAATAGTAAAATTACTCATAGAAAGTGTTTTGCAAACAGAAGAGCTCTGCACGTTGTCTCTAATGGTGTCCTGGTTTTGGCTGGGATAGACTTAATTTTCTTCCTGATAGCTGGTATAGTGCTGTGTTTTGGATTTGGGATGAAAATAATGTTGATAACATGTTTTTAGTTGTTGCTAAGCAAGTCAAGGTTGGTTCAGCTTCTCATGCTGGACTGCCAGCAAGAAGGCGGGGTGTTTATGGGAAGCTGGGGACACAGCCATGACAGCTGACCCAAACTGGCCAAAGGGATATTCCATACCATATGATGTCATGCTCAGTATATAAACTGGGGGAGTTGGCCAGGGAGGCACTGCAGCTCGGGAACTAACTGGGCATTGGTCAGTGGGTGGTGAGCATTTGTGCTGTGCATAATTTATTTTGTATATTCTTTTATCATTATTATTCTCATTATTCTTTTTTGTTCCTGTCCTATTAAACTGTCTTTATCTCAACCCACAAGTTCTACACTTTTTCTGATTCTCTCCCCCATCCTGCTGGTGGTGGGGGGTGAGCAAACGGCTGTGTGGTGTTTAGCTACCTGCTGGGTTAAACCATGACAAACGGTCAGACCAACAGAAGGTTAAAATTCTTGATTTGGAGGACATTATGTAGCGTGTTTATGGTTTTGAGGCTGAGATAAAAAGTAGACTGGTGTATTTCTCCATAAGGGACGCATGCTGAGGTCTGTGTGACATTTAAACAGATCAAAGGGAGGTCGCAGCCTCTGTGCCACCTAACTGCTTGTCAGCCAGTGCCCTACTGTCACATTTGCTCATTGAGAAAATGAATTTGTCTTCACCACGAAATCCATTTCACCCTTTATCTATACTCCATTATGTTGTGCCCTCTCCACAAATCTAGAGTTTTCTGCAGTTTCTATTACCTAAGATCTATTAAAACTGAAATACTTAGATGAATGAACACTTTCTTGTTATGAAAATGCGATGTCTTCCACATTGGGCTCAAGTAATGTATAAGGTTGGTCCTGGTGTCAACTGGGATAGAGTTAATCTTCTTCATATAAGCTAGTATGAGGCTATGTTTTGGACTTGGGATGAAAATAATGTTGATAATGCGCGGGAGAAGGATGGACTACACAACTCTATGAGAGTTATATTCCGAAGC
>NW_010550863.1:0-963 GCF_000687285.1 Phaethon lepturus | reverse complement strand
GAACAGGCTGCCCAGGGAGGTGGTGGAGTTAACATCACTGGACATTTTCAAAAAACATGTGGACGTGGCACTTCAGGACATGGTTTAGTGGGCACGGTGGTGTTGGGTTGATGGTTGGACTTGATGATCTTAAAGGTCTTTTCCAACCGTAGTGATTCTGTGATTCTGTGATACATTTGCAGCACTTTCACTAAATGAAAGGCATTTTGTTATCTTCTTTTACATGGCCCTTGTTCATTATAGAAAATTCATGGATGATGCAACTAGTTAGAATAGCTATGTTTATGATAATGTTGCTTTGTGATGATATCTTCTTCCAGAGATAGGTCAGCATCACCTTCTTCTGAGAATGTCTGCAGCCCTTGCAATTGCCGAGTGCCACAGTGTGTAGTGGTGATTGATAGCACATATCCTCTCCTTCCCTGAGTCATATGGAGTTACCAAAATGAGCATTGCCCTTTCAACAAGGCATGACAGGCCAAGGTTGCACGTACCTTTCACTCTCTAGCCACGAGGTCCTACTGTGTTTTTACCACCACTGGTGGCTTGTGACGCTTACACTATCAGGTGAGATATTGAGGAAAGAGATGTAAACAGTGGGATAAGACCCTCCAGAGTACCTGTTTGCCAGTTCCTACCCCTTCTACCAATGGCCTTGACTCCAAGGATGGGAGACAAGTGATAATGCAGCGTATGCAAATACATGGCTCAGGCAAGAGCAAACCTTAAACTACAAAGAACAGTGCATTGGAAATGTGTTACTGAAAGTGCTTACCCTGCCCAGGGTGTCCTTAAACACTCTTCTCCCTTCAAGACACAGTCTCTTTTGCATCCACACTAAACACAAACACCTTAACTGCCCAAGGTATCAGCCCTTAACTTATACATACATACATGGTTCCTCCCCTGATAAGACATAACATCTGCTTCTGCGGCTGGCGGACGGTCACAAGCGGTGTTCCC
>NW_010550862.1:0-20719 GCF_000687285.1 Phaethon lepturus | reverse complement strand
CAGCTCTATCCCGGCTGAAACCAGGACAGTAGGTGCAGTTACATCAGAATGTGGTGGATATGTGATATATAAACACAACACATTTACAATGATGAAATAAAATCAAATTACATTTATTCTAAAAAATGGCAATGTGCATTGTGATGACAATTACTTGTCTTCAAGACTGAAACGCGCTAGTTCTAGATGTAAAATGTTTTTACTTCAAATATGCATTAAATTTACAGACATGGCTGCTTAATGGTGCCCTTTTCATTCTGTTAAATATGGGTATTTTATCCAAATGTACAGTCATGTTAAGCTGTGTCAGTTAGGAAAGCTGTTGGAATTGTTTATATTCATAGTAAAAAAAAAGAAATATAAAGTAAGCTGTGTCTGCTCTGTTGCTGCTATATTGAAATAATTTCCTCATCTCTTATGGTTGTTTGTCATGTTTGATGTTTTTTCTCAAAGATCTGCTCCCAGGCTTTTATTATGAGAGCATCTCAACTTTCATTAAAACAAAATCAAACCCCTACAGTCCTCTTAATGGCAGAGAGATGCTGAAAGTGTGTAAAATGTACTTCAAAAGGTTTAAAAATAAAAGACTAATGGAAAGTCCAAGTAAAGAAAATATTGCAAATTTGTGAGTGCTGGCCTAACAAATTTTTGAACAGTTAGCAATTTTTCAGAAGTTAGAAATCCTATATAAAATTAAGATACTCTGTGAATACTGGCATATAAGGATCTTGCAGTTTTACAGCTGGAAACTCTAAATGAAACACTTTACAATTAAATCATCCTTCAGCCATCCTTCTTCAGCTTGCTGCCTTTTAGATCTTCATTTTGAATCAAAATCCTGCATTCCTTTTGAAAGAGAAATAAAGATGGGGAGGACAGAAAAATTAAGATTTAGCTGTGAAAAGAAATTCAGGTAAGTAAGTGAGGAGGCCTTTTTCTCTTTCCTAATGTTAGTATACAATTGCTATTTAATAAGATACCAACAACATTTAATTAGCATCAATCTATGCAAGATGTTATAAACATATTTATATGAGGTCACACTAATTTAAAATATTAAAGCTGTAATTCCAGCCAGGTGCTACAAAACTAAGTGGAACAATACTTTTATCCCTCAAACATTCATAAAAACATCAAGAAAATGTTCCCATCTGCTGTATGATCAGACTAATTTTACTTTATATCAGTCTTCCTATTAAAATATCACTTTAGAGAAGAAAAGAATGCATTCATTTGTGTCACTGTCTTTAATTTGCAGCACACATACTCTGTAGTTTTTGAGAAATGGTAAATGAGTTACAAGTAAATGCTGCCCTGTTCTTCTGTGGATTCATATTTGAACTGTTTAGTTGTTTCCTGGATGACTAGTGAGGTTGATTTATCCAACAGCAGTAACTGAATAAGAAATACCAGTACCCAGCAGCTTTGAAATTTGGGACATTTAACATGTGGCTGATTTGATAAGAAAACTGTGTTAGAATTCCTTGATCAAGGAATAATGTAATTTATTAATGTATAGAAATAGGTACTGGTTCTATGAATCATTTAGTTCCGTTTACTCCATATTGGAAATATTGATGTAACCTTACTGACTTAAATGCAGTGGCATTTACATTTTATACACAAATAAGGTGAAGAACAATTTTTGCATTTCTCTTGCAGCAGTAAAAAAATACATTCTGAGACTTTTCCATGTGACCATTTGTGGCAATAATTCAAATTTCAGAAACATTTAAAGATTTGCAGAGCTTTAGTGGAGACACATTAAAGACGTTTTTAATTCATGTCCATATTGACTCCATAAAGAAAGTGTACCCCAATCTCTGTGATTAATACACTGCTGTATTGTGTCTGAGACAAATAACTTTGATACTGACCAATTTAATGCATGTTACTTCCTCTGCAATTAATCATAATGGCAATAAAATATTATTAATAAAACAAAATTAAAAAGAAAGGAAGTAGTGGAAAAAAAAGGACAGCTGCTACACATACAGAAAACAGTTTATTGGCTCAGGATGACAGGAAGGGAAAGTGGGGGATTGCATTTATCATCATGCATTTGGTTAAGGAATGAGCAGGATCAAGTTTGCTTGTGTTATGATCTGGCCAGTACACACATCTGGCTTTGCCTATGGTCAGCCTGATCCCCATGTTGTCAACAGTAGCTTATTCTTGATGTTAAAACTTTCAGAAACTCAGGAGCTATTCATACACACAAATTCTGTTGTGCAATAAGCATATCTACTTGCCACAGGATGCAGCAATTTCTGAATACATAGACTTGCATAGTTCAGAACTAAAGTCTCTTAAAAGACAAACTATATTTGTGTATGCCCCTATCAACACACAAGCGAATTAAATAGTGGCCTCTTTTATCTAATGCATAATAAACCCTCTCCCTCTTTCTCTCTGCTAAAATTCTTGTCCGTTACTTGGTCATCTGCTGAATCAATTATTTATAAGAAAAGAGGCTATAACATTTTTTCCTTGGCCTCTATATCTCCAGGGTATTTGGTATACTCACAGAAAGTCACCTCACTTGCTGAACTCCTCTTCTTGGAAGTCAAAGGTCAGGAAAAAAATGCACATTTGCTGCATCCTGAAGCACATCTCATCTTTGCTCCTTTTCTGTGTATTTTTTCCTCTTCTAATTTTACTCTTTTTGTCATGTACTCAAGGGACTTTGGATCCAACAGAAAGAAAAGATCCTCATATGCCTTGTTAAATATGGGTCATATTCACATGTGAAAATATTAGCAAATGGGCTATCAATTACATTGCAGTATGTAGGTATATGGGTATTATTCTATCTGGGGAACTGTACTGCTTTTGAGTAGGAACTTATGTCAGACACTCAAATCTCATTTGACAGTGCTTTATCAACATGGAATACAACCAGCCTCTCCTTAAGCAAGAGACTTGACAATTGGGGTAAAGTGTAAAAAAGAGTGAAAAAATTAATGGACAATATTAAAGCTTCCTAGAACTTTTTCAACAGAGTTCAACTTCTCAAACCCAAAAACTGCTTGTAGGCATTTCCATTGGGAAAGTTTCTTAACACAAGGATGTATTTCTAATGACAGGAGGGGTTCCCCACTGCATGTGAGCTCTGATTGTAAGAACAGACAGCTTGGCTCCTGCACTGGCCAAAACTGGAAAACTAAAAAATCAGTACAAACATAACACATGACAGGTCTTGAACTGACACAGGGGGTGGGGAGCATCAGTTAGAAAGGCATTTAGGGAGGTGATAGGTCTGTGAATATTTTGAAGAGGAATCTGCTATTGTGTTTAAATGAGGCAAGGTGGACTGTTAGTGAAGGGTTAGGAAAAGCACATCTGTAGCAACACATTGAATGGTTATAAAGTGAGTGGACACCCACATGAATTTTTTTTGAGGCCAAAGGGAAGGTCTTTATAATTAATGGGATTCTAAGTGATCAAATTTAATGTGCAGTGATATAGCACATACATATGCTCAATGCTATGCAGGAAGAACATGCAAAAATAGGCAGACATAACTTTTTTGGGAGGATCTGAAAGATTTGAAACTCGGGGGACTTTCTGGGTACAAAACTCAGTGCTGACATTATTTCTGAGAATAACATAGGAAACGGGGAGAAACTGAGCACATTTCTTTGGTCACTTTTAGCATATAATGATGATGAGACCACACAGAACTGAGTAAAGATTTCATTTTGGATAAGCTAAAGTTCTGTGACTCACTGGTTATTGAATTCTGTTGTATAGTGTGTGTTTGACTGGTAGGCAGAATAAAGGGAGAAGGAAAGAAACACCTAAAATAGAGCCTTACAGAAAGGCTGTATCAAAATCTATACTGCAAGATATATGAACAAAGATTCTCTGAAAGTGATGTAAAACAACTTATAAATTTGTTAGAAATTCAGTCACTTAAGTACCTTTGGTGTTCTTTTTTTTAACTTGCAACAAGTAAATAAGAATTTGTTACTCATTTATTATGAATAGAATTATCTCCTCTACAGAAACATACAAAATACTATATGCTCCAAGAAAACCCAGTAGCTGGCAGTGATATATCTGTAAGTCAATTCCCAACAGTAATATTTGTTGGATTTGTTTGAAATGTTGTGATTTATTCTTTACAAATATCATCAAGAATGTATTTGGTATGCTGTCACCTAGCATCGTGACTCAGTGCAACACTGTAAAGACCAAAGTATTATGCTAGATTTATATAGAGTGTGTAGCAATGTAAGTTTTCACAGTGACTTACAACATTGCATATTGTGTTGAATGAGGAGCCCTTTCACTAAACCTGTTTGAGGTCAGAAAAATATATAAAGATAAAAAGGAGACACTAATTCATGTAACACAGTTCTTCAGCTGAGACAAATATTATACAGACATCTCAATTACATGTCTCCTCCAGGACACAGTGAATAGTAATCCTTCACATTCAATTTCTTCTGGAAGAGTAAGAAGGAAGACCAAAGATTGATATTTTAAGCTGTTGGTGGAATTTCAGCGATGCATAAAGTGATATTGAGTTGCAGGGTAAAGGAAACCCAAAATGAATGCGATACTACATATAAACTCGTTCACTTCTTTCCAGTATGGTATATTTGAAATGCACTTTTACTTTTGTCCTAAGCAGTGGTTTCTTGGCAATGGGCTTATGATGAACTTACTCACAGACTGACAGCACAGTACACATGTAGCAGTCTTCGCAAGTGGATTCACTGTTTGTTGAATGCGTGCCTGATTGGACATATATGCTTTTTCTCCATAATTTCATGGGTGGAAACAGAGAAGCCTTCAACCTCCTGCTACAGAAAGCCTTATGCAAGGTTAAAAGTCCTGCAAGTTTCAGAAGTCAGTTGTATGTTAGTAAAATACAGTCGAAAGGAAATTGCTCAGCGGTAGTGGGCCAATGGGGTGTGTTGTTCACAGAACCCTCTGTTCTAATGTGAGGATGGAGGAACAGCTATTCTTGCTCTACCTGTATCACCTGTGCAAAACAATTTGATGACTAAATGTCACAGCTGGTAGATTTGTAAATTGCACCTTAGAAAAAGAATCTCCTGCTCTTTGCCTTAATATCCTTTTCCTCAGTGATCAGTAGTGGCACTGAAATGCCATCAGACACTTTAGCGTTCCCCACTTGAAAAGTCTTGTTAGAAAGTTACAAATGATAGCACTCAAATTTACAAACCTATAGGCTGGGGGACAATGTCTTGTATCTTGTTTGTGCTGACAGAGAAAGAAATAAAATGAAAAAAGTTTATAAGCCACCTCCTTCTTTATCAAATTCCTTTGCATATTCTGCACAGTTATCTGTACTTGAGCATGCTTATTCTAGTCTGGCAAATCATGGACACCTCATTTACCATAATTTCTGTTAATAGTAGACACAGATGTCTGAGGCAGAAAGTAAAAATATGAATTTGTAAGTATTTTAGGTCTCCAGTAGTGAAGCATGCTGTCCAGTAGAACAGATAGAATAAGAAAGAAAAATTCTGAACATTCATTGTCTGCTTTTTATTCCCCCTTCTCCAGCTGTGATATTTGTTATCCAGCTGCTATGCATACAGCCTCTTCCTTTGTCATTGATTTGTGGCTTATGTCTACAATTTCAAAGGAAGTGTGGGGAAAAAAGTGTGATTGTTATTCAAAGCAGCATAGTTTGAAATAAATATTATACTTTTCACAGCACTGAGGGAAGGTTTTGTTTACAGAACCCCCAAATACCTGTTTGTAAGCAATCCCAATTTCTTCTTTTTCTGTCTGGAGTGCAAAATGAGGTTAATCACCCCTCAGTAAAGCTTTGCCTTGGTGGTTCAACATCACCAATTTCAAACGTAAATAAGCAGTACTTTATGTACCTCAAGAACGTACAGTGAAACAGGGAAAGGCCAAAATAGATAGTTTCTATTCTCATATTTTTATTAAATTGAAACCTGGCTTATTTTCTACTGGACATGGAACAGTTCTTAACTTCAGTGGATCTTTTTTGTCAAGCACTGGTGAGTGTATAGAAGTAAATCCAGCAGAGAGAAGCACTGCAGACCTAAAAGGTAATAGACATGAACAGGATGGAGGAAGAGGGGGAAACCTATGTTGGATGGGCATTTTGTGTACATATGTAAATACAGAAATTTATTTCATATTTCTTGTCACTTATGGAGCTTACCTTGAAGCCGTCTCCTCTTTTTCTGTTGGAAGAAGGCATCCAGAATAAAAAAGGATCATACAAGAAAGGAAGGGCATAAAGAGGTCTACTTAATGAAAGGGCAAAATAACACAGGTAAAATAAAATAGCTAAGGCTGAAATTAGTACATAAATAGCTGTTTCACTAATCTTTTGAAGACTGTCACTGATTATGAGTCCCTATTATACCCTAAGATTAAACATCTCTTTATTTGACTTGCCTCCTTTTGCTTAGTGTCGTGTTAGAGTTTTTAGTCATTGGATAGCTGTTTTCATTTCTTATATGAAATTAAGCTGGGCATTATGACCTTTTCATTTAAACATCATATTTAATTTGGTGGCTTATTGTGAACTGGCAGAAAGCACTGTGATAATTTCCTAGCATCTTGATCACACTTGGGGACCTTCTTTCATAGAAAAATAATTGCAAAGCTCCGTGAGGCATGAAGAAGAACAATATTTTCTTCAAAACATTTAATATGGCTCTTAGATGTTTACCCTTTTCTTAACTGAACAATACTTCCCTTTGTATTCTAAAAATAACCTTTGTAGTAGTTTGCACAAAACAGCATAGTATTCATAAACTCATCACTGTTTGTGACAAAACCGACCTGCATTATTTTACCTGCATGTTCTTTGACATCGTCAGTGCCATAAACACTATGGCAATTCATGCTGAGATTAATGTTTTTGGATGTAAATGTTTTAGTACATGTTGTTAAAGAGCTTCCGATGAGACCTTGAACTCAAATAAAAAGAAATGGATTCTTCAGTGTACATTTTCTTATAAATTTATGAATTAATGTACAGAAAATGAAATATTCACATTAAAGCATGTCAACCAACAGTCTGTATCAATTACAATACTCAAATGAATGAATAATTTGCCATTTGCCAAACTCACTAAATGTGTTAATTTCTTTTGCTGACCTGGTTTTGTTCCTTTGGCAACATATGCTCGCTGCATGATGCAACTCTGCCTCTTTATTTTTCTTTCTAACCAAAAGATCATAAGATTTTCTACATAAATAATTCTAACAAAAGTGATTCACAAACCTTTTGTTTTCACTTATTAACTCTCAGTCTGAGAGTGTAAAGGTAAATTCAATTGAAAACCAGTGGAAAAAGCTCTGCAATCCTTCCACAGGTATCATGTAAGTCTTTCCTAGTGTGACCTTGATCACGCCAATTTATAGCAAAGACTGCAATGAAATTGTCACACCAGGTAACCTAAAAGTACAACACATTATGTTGCCAAGCACCATGCACAACAGATTTTTGACAGATGTTATACTGCTCAAAGTCCAAAAAAGAAAACAATTATTTCATGCTCAAGAAAGAAGGCTAGATTAAATGTTTCCCTGGAGAGACAGTACTCCACACATGCAAATATCACAGGTATCATCGAAGGAAGGCCTGCTGACCATAGAGGTACTAACTGCACCTTCTGGGCACAGTGATCACACTGTAAATAGCAGGAGACAGATACATGTAGCATGTGTGAGCAAAGTAATTTCATCCTATAATGTCCATGAAGCCTTTTGCTAGTGTTTGTGTACCTCAGAGAGAGTCTCTAGAATCTGATGGTGATGGGATAAGCTACAAGGAAGCTTTGTGAAAGAATTGATCCAGCAGGGTCATCTTCAGTGAGGTTTTGGACTGAAGTAATGCTGAAAACCTTCAAAGAGGTTATTAAGCCTGAGACTTCTGAATTTGAAGGGACGAGTATCTACAGCAATAAATAAAACTGTTGACACTATAAGGACTGTAATCTGACCACTGAAAAGGAAAGGAGTTGTACTGTGTACCCAAAATTTTGTTCAGTGATAATCTTTATGGCAAGCTGACATAGTAGAACAAGGAATGCATTACTTCCAAGAATACCACAAATGACAGAAGTTATAGTAGGCTAGATTTTCACAGCTGCATGCAGAAACAGAGTGCCACAGCCACTCTTGTTCAGGCTGAGACAAAATCCATTTGGGGAATAGCTGAGAGTACTGATACAGGACAATTTGCAAGGCTGCAAATTGCAGCAGACTAATTAGGAGTACCTGAAGACATTGTCCAGGAAGTCACCACAGGGGGAAAAGAAGAAAGTGTAAAAAATAGAAAACAAAGTAGTTGTAGAGCAAACATTTTTGCCAAATGCAAATAAGCTAAAGAAAGAGGATTGTTGAAGGTAAGTTGTCCAAGGGTATCTCTGCTTGCTGTGTTAGGAATTTTTCCTCTTTGCAATTGGTCACTCTGGGCTGTAGCAGCACACATAAAGCACAGCATAAGTAATTACTGAAGGGTATAGGGGACACTGGCAACTAGCAGTATCACACTACATCAAAGCTGCTGACAAAAGTACACTACACACTGCCTTTTCAGCATCAGGCTTTGGGTTAGAGACCATGCAGATAGAAATGAACTTGTAGTAATTTTAATGGCAAAACCAACAACTTGTTTATAACTAACAAAAAAAGAGAAAAATACTGTAGGTAAATACATAGACTTTAGGTGGTTGTGATCTATACAAATAAAGTGTCACTTCCTATCTGTCTGTCTCATAGGCTCCTGCAGTCATGGGTGGCAGGATGGGGGCAGGTAGTGAAGGGTTTTAGTGCTCCTTCAGCTTGAACAATAAAACAGAATGGAAAACAATCTTCTTTGAGCTACTCAAAACCTCTTCTAGGTTCTGCATCTTCAGTAGAGTTGTTTTGCCTCTCGTTGGGGGAAGAGAGCAGATCCCAGAAGTAATATAATCATTCAGTGTGGGGGGGAGTCCCCATGATACCCACACTAGCAGAAGTGCTTCCACTCCTTGTGATCTATATTTCATTTCAACACTGTAACTAATATAGCTTTGGGCCTGGAAATGCTTGCGTACATCATGGGTAGAAATATGTACGGTGTTTTACTTGGGATTATTCTTAGGAGTGAAATTTCTCATGCAATTAATTGCAAGTTTACAGTTTGATGGGTCTAATTTCACACTATAATGAATAACTAAGCTGATTATTTCACCACCTTCTTCCCATATTAACACTTTCCTAGAGTTGTGATACTGTGTAGTGTATGAGCTGTTTGTATCATGCTTGAGTGCTAATGAAGACTTGATGTTTGTTATTTACAACACAATAATCCCCTCTAGGATGTTTAATATACAGCAGAATATTCCTGTTAAGGTATAAATATGTTACTGATGTGCTTTAGTAGGGATTCCTATGCATCAGCAGTTTTACAGGTCACTGCAAATAAGCATCACGAAAAAATGTATAGTCTACCACACCTACACTCATCTGTCTATGTGACTATAACCATTTTTAAGTTGTACAGAACATTGTTATCCTCCCTGAATCTATTCCCATGATCTTTTATGTTAAAGCCCGGAGTCTGGAAGTCATGTCAAACATCAGTCTGAAAAAAGAACTTTCCAGTCGTTAACTACATAAATGTACAGAATAGGTCCAGTTCTCCAAACCGGATATCTTCAGAATAGCCTAGGTCCTCTGCCCAAAAGTGCTTTTTGGGGAAGATATTTCAGTAGACAGAGGATTCTACGTTTAGAAATTGAGAGTTTTCTCCCAATGCTTTATTTAAATTTGAAGAGTGTATGTAAAGATTTTTTGGGAGAAGTAGCACTAAGGAACAGAGTTGGTCAAGAAATTAAATAGCCAAAGGTGCTTTGGAGGCACGTTAGAAATTAGAATCATGGCCATCTGTCATTTAATGACAGCTGCAACTGTGGCACTGGTTCATTTGCCTTCAGTACAGTACCAGCTGTGGACAGCTTTGCAGCCATAATCTGAGGTCAGAGTTGGGACTGTCTGTCATGAAACACAGGAGGGATGAAATACAGAATCTTTCAGTCAGTCCTTTCTTTGTCTGCATTATCATTAGAGAGACACCTGAAAGGCGCATGTCCTGGAGGGTCAAAATCTTCATTAAAATACATGTTTCTGAACATGTGAAGATCAGCCTTGGCCCTTCATATGCATGCTCAGAGTGTCAGTGCTGGCTCTGAGCTGCATAGAAACTCTTTTGCTCCTTTTTCAGACAGCAGACACAGTTCAGTTGGTATCACAAACTTTTACATTATCTAATAATAAAAAAGGATTGCTTTAACTTGCAAAATAGTTTGTAAAGAGTTTTATCACACAATATCACAAGGTATGTAGCTCTTGTGATAAGTTTTAGATTATTTTCTCACTCAGAACAAATATCTATGTATCCCAGAGAGCTGTCTCAGTTGGAGCTGGTAGTAATTTTTGACAGATATTTTTCTTTTAACAAATATCCCCTTTTCCATCAGGCCTTAGGTAAAAGCATGCTAGATCTGGCAAAGGGTACTCACAAAAGCCAATCTTGACAGATTCCATTTACAAATAAAGGTGAGTTGCTTTGACTGCTTTTAAGTTGGACTTCTCTCCATGACATTTCTCTTAAATATGATGCCCTCAAAAGTCTTTGCAAATGCCCTATTCACTTTCCAAAAGATCTTGACTGGACCATGTTCTTAAGAGTGGCCAGCAACCTAAAAAAAACCATCTAGCATGTGGAAACCTGGCTTCATGTCATTGCTGTGCCATTCTCCCATTTCAGACATTATTGCTCCAACCTGTGAGCTAAATGTGGATGTCTTTCAAGACATGGTTTAGTGGGCATGGTGATGTTGGGTTGACGGTTGGACTTGATAATCTTAGATGTTTTTTCTAACCTTAATGATTCTATGATTCTATGATTCTCCACTTCATTACTTTTCACAGAAATCTTAATAGGGTTCTCCTTTTATCCTGAGTCAGAGTGGGATGGCTTGCTGAAATGTCAGTTTTGGAGAAAAAACTATTTCTCATTTAGGTCTAGTTTTAGCCTTATTTATTATTATATAGTATAGTTAGCACAAATGGGTACAAATTACATTTCTGAGCCCCCAGTGGCAAACATTCCACATATTTTTAGCGTAGTTTTGGCTACAATCTCCTGAAAGGCAAGTGCAAAGATCTGTTAAACCAAGTTGAAATATTTCAGTCATTGTTCTGGCTGACTAAAGCAAAACTCTCATTGTTTTCATGGCGCAAAGGATTTCACAATATTCTTGGAGTTGTTATCCTGTCATGGTTTCACAGGTCTCACAAGAATCCCAAGTGAATGTTTGACGGTGAGAGTTTGACTTAGTCTTTCAGCAGTTCATATCATAGAGGGGCTTTAAATAGCTCATGCTAAGAAATAGTCTCACAGGTTCTTAAGATCAGTAGTCCCAAGATCTAGTTTCTAAGCCATCTGCAGAAAAAATCTCCATTTCACTACTGAACACCCTTCCCAAGATCCAGTCAAATGGGAATAGTTGAAGGTCATGACATAACTAAAGTCTTCTTTCAGCAGGATCTGAGTGCCAGGTAGAAAATTATATCTTAGAAAAAAGAAATTATAAGGCAGATTTTAGCTGAAAAATTTCAAAACTTTGATATTTATTCTTATGACTTTTGGTTCATCACTGATTTTAAAGGCAGCTAATAGTTACACTCAAGTCTGCAAGGTTTACTGCAGTGCTTGAAATTAGCTTAGTGTCTGAAGGTGTCTGAATAGCTGCATTTTAAGTCCCCGATCTGAAGTTAGATGCCAGGGACTCAGATACCTAATTGATCTAAATGGGTACAAACTAATGTACCCACATTATTTCATCCTGTGAGAATCTTGCCCTGTAACTTAATGAAGTGTTTAACTTTGGAGTTTTGTCGGCCCATAAACACTTAAATGATCATAATCTGATTTGCAGCAAACTGCTAGCTTTGATCAGCAGAATTTAATAACAATATCTTCTGGGAATAATGATCATAAAATCTAACTCCTGTGTCATTCTTTTTCAGGGCTACAACTCCTACTAATTCCTACCAGGCTTACAGAACAATTTTAATATTTTATGGCCAATATCATCTAATACTCCAAAGTAGCTATTTACATCTATATCTACATGTGTAGATTACAAACTCACAGAAACATGTTAAGTGCAGTAAGCTGAATTTAAAAAAATTGCTATAGAAGTGCAGTATTCAGCTTAGATATAAAATAGTCCTGTAGCATTATTAATAGATGTTGTCTGGTTTTCATTTTCCCAATTTGCATTTCGCTCAAATGTTGGTAAAATGCAGGTGAAGTGCCCCTTTTGAAAGAATGAGGTCTTTGTTCTGTAAAACTGGGCATTTCTGGGGACAAATGACTGGGGAATAACGCATATTAACCCATCTATAAGAGTCTGATTCAAATCCAGTTGAAATTAAGGTTTTATATACAGATCTATATTCAGTTAGGAATTTGTTTATCTATTTAATCCCTTTATTATTCAAGACTGTGAAGTGCAGAGTGATGAGGCAGGTAGAAATCCCATTTCTTCCCTCTTGTTTTCTTTCAGTTACTCTGGTATCTGTTGATTGGGTTCAACACAATTTGTCATGGAGTAAAATCTTAATGACAATCCTTTCCACAAATCTTGAGAACATTATTTAGTGGTATGAATAAAGGAGATACACTTCCATGAACAGGATGAGCTCAGCCCTTGTAGTCTGTGCTGGCCAATCAGTGTTCACATGTTAGTTGGTCAGTTGGCACAACGTAGATTGGACTGATCTGCACAGTAGTTGATGTATATAGGCAGATGTTCTACAAAACAAAAGGTTTGCATTTAAATTAATGCCTTCATTTAGCCATAGGTAGAATGCTTTAAACATCTGCCTTTCTCTCCATTGAAGGGTATGGATCCTATCTACTTTAGAGAATTTTGCAAGGTAGCAATTATTTCCTGTGACTAAAGAAATTCTGGTATCTAGAAGTGTTACAATGTATTATGTCAAAGGTATCTCTGAGTGTTTATCATATATATAGTGTCAAATACATTTTAATGTCATAGTAATATGGAATAGTACAATGAATTAATTAAAATCCACTGAATCAGAACACTTGAATGAGAGGAGATAGGCTGCATGATCCAATGTGTCATTCTGATTTGTAAACATTATTATAAAAGATACCTGCATAAATGCAGCACTGAATGAAATAGAGATTTTAAGAATAGAGGAGTACAATGAAGAATGTAGCTAATGTATCACAGATTATTCATAAACACTTTGAGTTGACTGATTTTTTCACGCATCATGAGTGCAACCCCCATTTTTAATAGCCTGAAATTTTCCATAAATAGAACCTCTTTTTTATTTTCCCCAAGACCAGCTCCTCCGCAGCTTGTCACTGTATATTTCATTCCTTCTGCCATAACAATTGTTCCTTCCATGATGACTGTAGGATGCTATCATAACACTTCAGTGTGCTTTTCTTAATAAAGAAATATGACTTGCTAGTAAAGGTTGGAAACATAGATGGAACTCAACATTATCAAATACAATAGAATCCTGAGACGTTGCTGGAGACTTCGAGCTTCTTGACTCTGCTGTTCCAAAATTACTTGTATAATTACCTTAAGCCTTAATGATCCCATTTTTTCTTCTTTCCAGACAGTTAGGGCAATCCTGCAGAATTCTTAGCATCTGGAAATTCAGCAATTTTGTGTGCTCTAATCTCTGACTATACAGTGTTAACTTTTCCAGTCTAAAATAAAATTTCACTGTTTGCTTTTGAATTCCCTCCTTCCCCACACCCAAACCACACCTTAAAATGCACTCTTGAAAATAACCATGAACCACTGGAAATGTTGATGTTCTATTTACATATATAGTCTATTTTCTTATTTTTAAAGGAAATGTATAATATGAAGATTATGACTGGTCTGATCATTCAAAGAGAAAACTTACTGCAATCTTCCATGAAAGAAAATGCTTTGGCATTCTTTAGGCCAGTGTGACAGCAAACTACCATGGTATGCTGCAAGCTACCATGATGACATATTACACTGATAGGCAGATAATCAAGCAGTGATAACATCTGATAATTGAGTCTCTCTGAAACATGGTACAAAGGCATGTAGCCATCATGTGTTTTTCCTCAAAATCTAAAAAAGAAAAAAGAAAAATAATTAGCATTGCAGTCTTGACACACTTATTTTAGACAGTAAATATTTCAATACAGTGTTTTTCAAAAAGTTTCAACCTGCGGGAGAAGGATGGACTTCACAACTCTATGAGAGTTACATTCCGAAGCCGTTTATTGTCTTGTCTGACTCCAATATATATCATAATTTTCGCTTAGTCACTGCGCACACACTCATGATTGGTTACAACTTGTTACACACACTATTGCAATTGGCTATATACAAAATATCACGCGCTGTCCACGTGCCCCTCACACAGTCAGGATTGCTGCTTGCAGGTGTTCCTGTTTTCCTCGCTTCTTCTTAGTTGTTTACCACAGCTTCTTCTCCTCAAGGCCGAGCCATGCAGATATCTAGCTGTTTACCAGCTTCTCAATGCCACAGCTCCTTCTCCTTAAGGTTGAGCCGCGCAGATCAACGCTACAGCTCCTTCTCCTTAAGGTCGAGCCATGCAGGGTGATCCCAACATCAACCAGTGCTTGGAAGCGTACTGCAGAAATTTGATATTCAAATGTTTGCTTCCTATGGGTAAATGAAGCTGGTAATTGAAATGTAAACCTTTTGTCATGTAGGACTTTCCAGGTTTTAAGGCAAGAGGCTGTTCCATTATTCAAGGATAATAACCCTGAGGAGAAAACCACAACAGTATGTCAGAAAATTTGCAAGTTACTTAATGCTATAAAATGTAACTCGTACTTGAGACTGCCACTATGTTTCTCAGGGCTAATTTTTCCTAATAAAAATAAGTCTCTTTATGTGAATGTTAGTAGAGTTTAAAACACAATAACCTGTGGAGGGAATGTTTAGGTTCTTATACCTGTGGCACTGCTGTCTTTGTAACTGAGTAATGACATTTACACATATGAATTCTCAAGGTTAAGAGGGGTCTTTGCAGTGTTATTTCCTGAACTCTGTCTGGGAGTTTTGGCCATTCACTCCTGGTTGATTATTATTTCTACTATTATTTGAGCAGCTTTGAAGTAGGCATTTGGATCCATAAGTTGCTATTAAATCAAACTTCTAAATGGATGATTTTGATGGTGCCAGGTGGCCTGAACTTATGGAGACAATGGAATTGCACTGCTCATGACAGCAGCACTTATTCCCGCAGTGAAGATTCACTCTGTGTTACCAGTTGCCAATAGCTCGATAGGTGTTGAACTATCAGGGCACATTATCATGACTTTGGTGTACTTATTCTGCAGCTGACTTGTCTGTGATACACGACTGGACATATTCCTCATCAGAAAAAACATTCTTTAGTGGAACTTTACTGGTGCAATCCTTAGAAGGGTGTTTGTTGCTGTAATATTCAGCTAAAAATAGTATTGTCCACGTTTTTGGGGAAGAAAGATTATACACTCATTAGAATTTCTCAATGTTAAAATATATTTTTTTATATAATGAGGAATACTGTTTTAAAATATGTCAAACAGATTAAATATGTTTACTTAAGGGGTCTTACTTAATTTTTCCCTATTACTTATCTAAGAAATTTGTCTGATCATAGGTAAGACTCAGAAAAATGTAAGTTTGCAGTGTTCCACTACAGAACACCTTACAGTCACAATTTTTATTATTTTTGCCAAGTTAGCTTTTAAATACATCTATATAATAAATATCCATCAGTTACATATCCTTTCTAACATCCTAAGGTACCTTTTATAAATCCCAAAGGATCACTGCAAAGATCTTCTTGCTTATATTCTTTCTTCTTTCTTTTTCTCAGTTTCATTCAATACCTGACATTTGTTCTATCCTTATCACCAAGAATTTTTCTTTCATTACTGACTGAACTTACTTAGTATATATCTATGTATATGCCTAATATATATTCTAACATGTATGTAATGAAAGAAGTGCTTAGGTCTCACTGTCTATGTGTGCTTTTTGTACACACTGTGTGAAATACTGCACAGATGCTGTATTCAGCCTTTGTAAAACAAATAATTTCATAGATAATCAAATAAAATGGATGTCAGGAAGGAAAAGGTACACTGTCATAAAAAGAGGAGTGTAAGCATTAACAACGTGAGCTAAACTTCGGGACAGGATTTTAGTGCCGCTTTTGTGGTGGTGAACAGATTGCATTTCTTGTTGGAAGCAGATAATGAATTCCATTACATGTATGCAGCCCCTAGGTCATAAGATGCCCATACCTATGGGAGAGGAAAATGGACATAAATCTCAAACTGCAGACAGAGGATTGGGTATCTTGTGACATTTCCTGAACTTACTCTGCTATAGCTTTTCATGGGCTGTGCCTTTTTCAGTTTTGCTTACTATTTTTTTAAATGAAGATTTCAGGCTAAAGAAAGACTGACAAACAGAGATTAGGCTCATGGCCATATTGGCCAGGATCATTCAGGCTTCTGGAAACCCGCATATGTTTCCAACTGTAGAACTGGTCTGGGAATTGTGTATGACAAATTCTGCCAAAAATTTACTGAATCTTTACTTATTTTTAAAGCTGTCCACAGAAAATGAAAAGAAACATAAAACTCACTTGGTTATAAAAAGATGCACTTTATTGAAATTTCTCCTGGAAGAAAAGGGATTTTTTTTTCTCCTTAGTTATATATTTAAAATATGACTTCATGTATATTCATACAGATGCCTATAAATAATAAAAATATTGTGATCAGTGTAATTCACATCCAAGATATCTGTGAATGCTATGTCTAGTCAAAGGTGCAACTTGTTCCTTTCCATTTTTGTCATACGTGGAATCTTCATGAACCTCCTCAGTCACCACTCCACAATACCTTTTTTAGGGGGAAACTTGTTTTGAAACTAGGGAAACTATAATTACAAATAAACCCCTATACCATTCTATTTATAAGAAAATGGTTTGAAAAAATCCAGTTTAAAATTATCAGTTTGTTTTCCCATAGATTGTTTCTGTTTCAAAAACTAATTGCCCTTACCTTTACCACTTCCAGTCCACTCTTTTCCACGCTTTGGTTCCCCCGTATTTTCCATGTATCAGACAGTATTTAATGTTGAAATTCCAGTCCAATGGGAAAAAAAAAAGACATATACTACCAATGTTAGCTCTCATATCTCTAAGCATTCATTAATTCATATACATCAATAACATATGTGATGTTCCATAGAACAAAGAAGTAATGGAAAAGTCACACGAAAGTTGATTAAGAGACCTCAGAGTTATTCAGATTATAAAGAAACCTGTTTTCTGAATTGTTTTTCTCAGTCCCTCATTCTTAAACATCTTTCTTTTTGAGTACAAAAGACTGAAGTTCTAGTGGACTGGAAGAGTCCCAATAAGAGGACTAAGGGAAATATTTATTGTAGAGATCTGTAGAAAAGAGTGCAAGAACTGGGATCAAATGGACAGATAAGTCTGAGAAAGATGCTGCGATAAAATATCCTGATTTATGACCCAAATGCCTTGACCTTCTGTCAAAACTTGGAAATGCTTTACAGAAATAAAAAATAAAGAATTGGAATAAGTGTTTGGAGACACTGTGCAGGATTAATTCCTTTTCCCTGGCCCCCATTATGTCTTCTAAAATACAGACAATGTTTTTCACTTTTTTCTGAAAGACAAAGATAGGCACTTCCCTTTTTAACAAGATCATCTTTCCTCCCTTTCACTTTCTGCTTGTCTAGTATGACTTTTGCTCTTCCTGCTGCCCTGCAAATGTGGGATATGGGCAGACTGTGAGAATCACAATGTTCTGATTTTAACAAAGAAACCCACATAGCAATTCACATAGCTTTCATGCAAGCTGCATTGAAATCCTGCAATTTACTTACTGCAACTTTAACAACAATAAATATTAATATTTAGATCCTGAATGCTAGCTGTTCTTCTAGCAGACTGAACTATAACTGCACTTGCTAGGAATGCTGTTTTTTTTTCTGTATAGTTGGACTTAATTTCTTTGAAAACCATCACAGTGTTTCTAAGACATGAAACCTAAATGCAGATGGTATGGAATTCCTGTACAAATAAATCAGCACACCAGACCAGCCATTGAACTCACCATGAGATGAGCTGGATCACAGGTCTCAGCTACTCATAACGAGGTGCCAATAACATAAAGTTCCTGATCTCCATTGATGCTGATGTGTCCTGATAGGAAGCTATGCCTCACAGAAGTTTACAAGCACTCAGAAAAAAGAGGGTAATGTAGGTAGGGAGAAAGGGGGAAGCTATTGCTACAATAATCATCCTAGCTGGTGGTTTTACAGGAAATGCCCGTTCTCTTGGGGTTTGACATGGGTCTTCTCTGACAGCCAGCCACCACAGCACAGGTACACAGGCTCCTTACTTCTTTCATGGCAACTCACAGGACTTTGTGGCATGTCCAGTCTTTAACTATGGAGACCAGAGTGAGACATTCTGGGGGAGGCTGCAGTCCCCAAGTTATGTGAGGGAAAGAATTTAAATGATGGTGTATTAAAAATGTAAGCAGCTATCATAGTATTTTAAATCTGTTAAATGTGTAGTCAGTATTTCCTGCTGCTGCTGCACAATTACTAATTCTGCAACAGTGCCAAACCAGCATGGCTGTCCTTTAGATATAAAGTTATGTCTTCAAAATATCTCTCTCAGACATGCAGTGCTTTTGAAAATTAAATTCTGCTGTCTGTAGTTATAGCTGAATTTTTAAAGTTGATATATCACTTCTGCAAACCTCTTGACCTTAATAACTGCTACTTGTGTATCTCAAAGTATGAGAGGAGACCATGCTAACAGAAATATTACTTTGTTTTTCTCCAATATTAAAAATTTCCCAGTCTGTAAGTGAACAAAAAAGTGTTTACAGAGAGATTCTGCACTGAACAGTGCAGTCTTTTTAAACAGCATCCAAAAGACTTTAGAGCCTATCACTTACTTTGCTGGCATTTTTGGTTTTTTTCAAAGAAATTGCACTGGTAGGTGGAGTAAAGCTGCTTGTAGTTGTATGTATGTTGGATTCACGTATGCACAAGATAAGGCCAGATCTTTTTCATCTAATGATTCTTAGGCCCTGGATTAGGCTTCTTAAAGGTGATGCACCCTGTCTAAATTAAAGTAGACATATAAATTACAGGCATCTTGATGTTGCTTCAGTGTAGTCTACAATCTGGATTGGATCTAATCTAGAAGGAAACTCAGATGGAGAGCAATAGTGCACCAAACTAGTATGTAGGAAATGTGGGTCTAGGTCCTTGTTTTAGCATACTAAAAATCAGTAAATAAATCTGTTCCTTCACTATGTTTCTATTTCCTTTTTTGTAAAACTGGGTTTTCTCTTCTGGAGAGCTTTGAGATTCAGAGATTATACAAGGTATTTAGATTGGGGTAACTAATTATTACTAGCTTTAATTGTAACATCTCTGGATTGCTTGTCCAAAGAGTGGAAAGTTAGTGATATTTGGCCTGGTTTTTTGTATGTCTTGAAAAATTGTGATCTTTACCTACATGAGTAATTAAGGTTGGGACCTAGCTGTCACATAGTGGTTGTGATAATTTTCAATATCTGTGACTGACTTGTAAAATGTTGGTGAAATGTATATGGCAGTGTATATGAGCTCTAATCAAAAGCTTCACTTACAACTTATGCTACTCTTCTATGAGGTGTATTAATTTCAAAGTCTTTAAATAATATTAATACCATTAGGAACTATAAAGATATTGGACACCAGTATTATTTAAATTGTTCTGTTTTCCTGCTATGTGTCTCTGTGGGAATGATGAATGCCACACAAGAGCTATAACTGAGAAATCCCTTGCTCTCTGTGACTGTGATTGCTATTATAATTGGAATAATTTGTATTTTTATGAAGATACCATTCTATCTTCAGGCGGCCATGACAGTGCTTGATGTTTTGAAGATCATTTAGACAGACACATGGCAATTATTTTATTTTAGTAGGATGGCTCTTAACTTGCAAGCAAAAACAAATTATTTGGGGCCAAAGGAAATAAAAAAGGGTTATAAGTATCTGAAGAATGAGGTGTTAGTAAACAATATCTTCAGAAATTGACTCCTCCTTAAATGCATGCAAAGACACTTTACTAAGCCCATCTCCAGCAGACATACTGAGAAAGATTCTTGCAATCTTATCAAGCAATAGGGTTAGAACTTTCCATAACAGCAGGCCACTTCATCTCTCTATTCTCCCTGTAAATGCCTATTATAGAACTTGTTGATTTTTTCACTTTGGCAGCCCGAGTCTCTGACTATGTGGCCTCCAGCTGGTTCGAAAACAGACTTAGTCTCTGGCATACTAGAATCAATGAATAAGTGGTATCACATTGTAATTGTCATTCTCTATTGTCAAGAAAACCACTTTTAAGAAAGCAGACTGAAACCATACAGCTGAGGCTCTGGTACCCTTTTCACCCCACTAAATTCACAGCGACCAATCACAGAATCACAGAATCACAGAATCACTAAGGTTGGAAAGGACCTTCAAGATCATCAAGTCTAACCATTAATCCAGGACCACCATGATGTCCCCTAAATCATGTCCTGAAGCGCCAC
>NW_010550861.1:0-2035 GCF_000687285.1 Phaethon lepturus | reverse complement strand
GATGGAGTCGCCATCTCTGGAAGTAGATGAGAAAAGAAACAAAAAACATGTGGGTGTGGCGCTTCAGGACACGGTTTAGGGGACATGGTGGCGCTGGATTAATGGTTGGACTTGATAATCTTGAAGGTCCTTTCCAACCTTAGTGATTCTGTGACTGCTGCTGCTCCAGCTTCCTCTAGAGATGTGTGCAAATCTAAACATACATGCCCGACGTACGGAGACACTTCCCCTACACAGTAGTCCTCCTCTGTGTATACTGTCTGTCTATATAATGTATCAGGCTGTAAAACTGCATCAGTGTTGACACATTTCTGTCAGTGCAAATATTTGAATAGTCGTGCAATGTTATTTCAGGAAGGGAAATGGACTATATTAGTAAGATGACTTTGATAGGGGTATAATTGTGCCAGTACTAGGATCTCTATTGCTTTGACCGCCATATTATTCTGGCATTTTTTTTATTTTCAGTATCACCCAGTGCAAATAAAACATGCCCCGGTTTCCCCAGGGAACAGTCTCTCTCCAGCTACGTCAGCCCGACATGGGTGGTAGGTGCCCTTGCAGGCAGAACCTCTGCAGCTGTGGGACCCTGCTGCACCGTCTGGCAGCTGCTGGCAGGTACTCTTGTTTCGCTCTCCAGTGATCCTGCAATTAATACTCATTTGAAGGTAATGGTAACAGCATGCCCCTCTTCTGGGCCTGCCCAGGGCTGATAGTTCAAGTTTCACACCCGTAGGAAGCAATTTTTTTTTCCCCAAACTTACAGATTGCTCTTGTCCCAGTAAGTTTTTGCCTAAAATCCTCCTGAGTGCAATTCCAATAAGGAATAAATCTGTCTCACCATATCCTTTCCTCATTGGCTCTCTCCTCCTCTTCCTCTTTTGCCACGACTTCTTTGAGTCTGCTGCTGCTGCTGTTGATTATTTGGCATTACAGTGGTGCCATTTATTTACATGTCTGGGGGACAATGTACCCAAAAGGTCCTGTATAGAATAAAGTTTTCTAACTAGATGTGTTCTGTGCTCACAAGAGACCTGAACAGAGAAAACTTGCCCGAAATCCCAAAGCTTTACACATTTGCAATCTGAGTAATTTCTGGCTCATAGCTGTCTTCAATCACAATTTTATACGCAAGAACAGGAATTGCATTTCACTGAGAGAAAGTGCACCGCTTTTGAAAAGGCATATATACATATATTTACCCAGGACAGCAGTCAAGTAGTGTTGTTTGTAACTTGTTTGCAGAAGGATGAGCTGACCATGAGGCCAATAACAGGTGAGAAGGGTTTCTCAAATCTATTTATACTCCAGCCTGGGTGCCATTCAGCCCAGACTTATGTGATAATTTATTGCCATGGGCCAGCGCTTGCCAACGTAATGAATTCTTGTGTAGCTGGAACAAGCACTTCTGGGTGCGGCCCCGACTCTTGGTGTACTGCATGATCATTGACAATGCTGCTTTTTAAGAAATTATTTAGCAGTTTCATTTCATAATAATTTAAATCTTTTAAACTTACATATTAATTTGTAGCTGCCATTATTCCTCTGCCTTAGGGAAAAACACTTCACAGCCCAGTGCAAACTGTACATTTTGGCAGCAAAGTCTGCATGGCTGCCAGTTTCTGATGATGTTACAGAAGAAAATGCATGTGTGATGTGTTAATTAGGCTTTCTGAAGGAAAAAAATCTATTTTATGTGCCCACACGTGTTTGCTTAGCTATGGATCTAATCCTGGCCTAGTAAAGCCTGGGAAACGTAGCACGTGGCAAGGAAGAACAGTCCATGAGCTTAGAGGGTTGCCATTACCAGCACAACGAGTGTGTCCTTTTGCGTTTTCCTTGGAGACAAAATTAGGGAAATAAACTGCCTGTTTACCCATCTCCCCAACCCAATATTCTCTCAGATCTTTTTAATACATCATAGTAAAAGCAGTGAAACTTTACACTTACGTGCACACCCACTGTTTGAAGGGTGGCATTTTTTGCTCTCCTTAAAGTCATTGCTCTTTCACAGAATCACTAAGGTTGGAAAGGA
>NW_010550860.1:0-15611 GCF_000687285.1 Phaethon lepturus | reverse complement strand
GATTGGTTGAAGGCGGTTTAACAGGCTCCTCTATACCAGCTGCAGCGTTTCTCTCTGCCTTCAAGGCTTTTAATGTGGTTAATATCAATTGACCTCCTTCCTGGCCTTATCTCTGCTGCGGTTTTCTCAATATGCCCGCATTACGTTTTTCCGATCTCCTCCCACGTCTCTGCCTTAAACGTCACAGACAGATCGGGGGGGTACCCTTTCTTTCGGCTCCAAATTAGAAGCCTTTTAAGTGTATATTCATCATATTTCAGTCCTCTCTTAGAGAGCATATGCAGCAGGAGTCTGACTATCGCCCCTTCTCCCTGTGATGCGTTCTGCCCCATGCCGCCCCGGTTGCTCACCTCACCTCGCTGGGTACTTCTCCGTTGCAACGTATTGCTGACTGCAATTCTTCCAACTGGGCTTCTTCTGCAGCGTCCTCTGCGCTCGACCGGTGTTCAACGATGAGATCTCAGAGATCGTATCACGTCGAGGTCACCAGTTGCGGGAGAAAGATGGACTTCACAACTCTATGAGAGTTACATTCCGAAGCCGTTTATTGTCTTGTCTGACTCCAATATATATCATAATTTTCGCTTAGTCACTGCGCAAACACTCATGATTGGTTACAACTTGTTACACACACTATTGCAATTGGCTATATACAAAATATCACGCACTGTCCATGCGCCTCTCACACAGTCAGGATTCGCTTCTTGCAGGTGTTCCTTTTTTCCTCGCTTCTTCTTAGTTGTTTACCACAGCTCCTTCTCCTCAAGGCCGAGCCGTGCAGATGTCCAGCTGTTTACCAGCTTCTCAGTGCCACAGCTCCTTCTCCTTAAGGTCGAGCCATGTAGGGTGATCCCAACAGTTTCCAAAGTTAAATTTCTCTTGGGAACTCCTTGGGCATCTCTGAAATGAGAACAAAGTTTCTATGAAGAGTGTGCTGTGTTTATACCATGCTTTACTGCCTCATTATTACTCCCAATAAAGAGTGTTGTGGGGAAATATGTGCAGAAACATTTGTCTGCATGATGGGTATTCCCAACAGTTATTTTTATCAACTGGGGTGGTATTTTTTAATTTTACCTATACTGTATTAGTTAGATACATACATCCACATATACATTCACACATATGTACACACTCAACTGCTCATGGAGGCATTGTAAATATGTGCTTTGAAATGAAACATTCCTATTGATTCTACCAGATTTTCATTGCATATTATATTACGCCTTCTCTGTAAATCACTAGTTTCTTTCTCCTTTAGTCTCATGAGGCAATTTCTGTATTCCTTCACTCTGTCATCTGACCTTGTTACGTATTTTGAGAACTCTAGTATTTACCAATCTGTAGAAATCATTATTACTGGAGGTATAGAACCGTTTTTATTAAGTTGACATTGCATAAACGCAGAAAATTCATACTGAATACATTTGATTTTCATTCACCACACTTTCAATTAAATGTCATATTATT
This sequence comes from Phaethon lepturus, assembly GCF_000687285.1. Taxonomy (NCBI): domain Eukaryota; kingdom Metazoa; phylum Chordata; class Aves; order Phaethontiformes; family Phaethontidae; genus Phaethon; species Phaethon lepturus. Next base: position 14,141 of record NW_010550860.1, on the reverse strand, counting down.
AGTCTTCTGGTCATTGTTATTTTTCATTTCTCACTTTGCCTATAACTTCTCTCTCACAGTGTGTGGAATTTAATTTTCAAATCCTGTTTCACTAATCCAATCTTGCAACATAGTTTTTGATTCATCCTTTGAAGAATGATTTAAAATAAAATAGTCTTATTACCTCATAAGCAACTACCTCAAAGTTTCTATAATTCTTTACTATATGACTCTGGAAGAATATGACATTCTGAAAGTAATTTTTACTTCTTATGGGATATTTACCTATATTTTCTTTCCACTCCAATTCAAATTCTTTGTCTTCCAAAGTCTAACTGGGACACTAGCAGAATGAGGAATTAAATTGTTTTTTCCAAGCATGTTGATTCAGAAACAATCTTTTTTTCACGGCATCTTTGTTATAATTATGATTTTAGGGAAAAAAAACAGTAACTGTATAGATGTCCTATACAGGCACAAGTACTTATTGTTTCCTAGTTCCTAACCCTTTAAATCTCTATTTGCCCTTCTTTCTGTTTATTATTTTATTTATCATCCCATACTCTATGCTTTTTCAAGCAGAGCTTAGCTTCACGTAGATATGCACACCTGCTAGCATAAAGGATGCCAATCCCAATCAGAGCCTCTAGGCACTCCTGTAATACAAACAATAAACATTACCAGATTCTTCTATCCCTTTGACTTGCTGCCATATCCAGGCATGGGCTTGCTATGAATTGAACAAAACTGTTGCATCAGTTGCATCCTGGCAGTTTATAAACCCTGTACCCTTCAAATTACTTAGGACATAAAGACTTTGAGAAATCTACCAAATGAGCCATTTCAAACCTCATGGACACCCTATCTGAGCTGTTACAGATTGCAGGTGATTATAATTTTCTTGGGGAAATGTCTGGGAAGGCTTTCCTCTCTAGTGCTTAGCACACAGAACTGTGTGTTTCATTTTTGTGTGAATTAAGAAAAAACACGAATCTACATCATGGATCACTTATGCATTCAACACACAGATAAGAAAACACTTATCTCTGCAAACCTGTAGGAATATGGAAACTGAGTTTTGGCATATTGTATGACTTTGAGAAATCATATAACATCACAGTACTGCAATTTTCTCCAATTTTTTAAAAAATGGAATAGTAATAATTTGCTAAAGTCAGAGAAGATGCTGCAAAGTGTCTTTCCGTGGCACATATTAAGCATATTTTGAAAGACCTCAGAATACTGAAACTGTAGTCTCATTGTGGTGTTTTGCTAGTTAACGGCAATGGGAGTTTTTACTTAGAGGTAGACCACATGGAAAAAGGTTAAAAGTCTTGATATAAAATTAATCTCAAAGTTATGTCCCAATCACAGCTGTTAAAGTAAGAGAGTAAAGATCCCAGCCTGTAGTTAGAACAAAACTATGTCTAGACAAGGAGAAACTCAGAAAAGAATTTTATGACTTTACAAATGAAACCTGCAAACTACTAAACAGCCTAGTAAAAATATCAAAGCACAAAGATGTTTTTGACTGTGATCTCATTTCAGAGCTTGGTCTTGTCATTGATGTAGTCAGAATGCTCAACATCTCACTTGCTGGCTACTTTCCCAAGGAGCTTAATCCCTCAAAATTCCATTTTTTTTAACTGGGTTGTAATTATGCCACGTGAATTTATATGTGTGCAGACACAGACACAGATACAAAGTTAGTTCTAAAAAGTTTTTTTTCAATGAGTAAGTGAACAGCATCCACATAGCTTTAACTCTAGCTTCATTCTGGTAACGCTATACTACATATACCCGTTTTATACATCCTGAAGGTACACCACATGGATCAAACACACAGCTGCCCTTTAACTCAGGAGAAAAACTACACAATATAAAGATTATAAAAACAACATTAAAAAAATTGCTTGCTATCAAGGAAAAACAATACAAAAGTCAGCAATAATATTAATGAATGCTAAGGAAAGTTTTTTGCAGTTGCATAAATAATTATATGTGTACTTTAAATAAAATACCTTCAAAGATATCATGGTTCTGTGGAGCCAAAAGTAAATTCTCATTTCAGAGGTACATGCTGAGTCACATTCCAAAGCAGTTCTTTGCCCCTTTCAGAGTAGGATTTTCATAAGTGTTCAGATTTTGTTAATAAAAGAAGAGCACTGCAATGCTGAGGTCTTCTGAGATAGTCTTGTCAAAGTAGGAAGTCCTGATTTTAAAAATTATTCCCCCCTTAAAAGAGATATTTTTGAAAGTGTGTAAGGAAAAAACAGTTGTGTTTTTTTTTTTTAAAGGGCTGCTTGTGATACTTCATTTAGATTATGTCTCAATATGGATTTTTGTTTGTTTGTTTTCCAAAATCTAAAGTGAAATCTTGGAAGGAATTTGTCCAGCTGTTATGCCATTCCTGGTTCATAACAATCAACTTCCCAGTATTCCTTGTGTATGTGTAGTGTCAAAGGAGCGTAAGAAAGACACCGCCATGCTACTCATTCAGTTATTCCCATGATACTACAATATTAATAAACAATGGTTTATGCATTGTTACAAGTATTTCAGAGTATCACTATAAGATTAAGCCCTCACGGTAGTGGGGGCACAATATACAATGGAAACACAATGCCCAGGGAATTGAACACAGTTCACACACTAGTAAGAGTGCTAATCATATACCTGTGCCAAACTGTGTACACAACATGTGCATCAGTATACTAAACTCTCTAAGAGTATTCAAGGCATCAATTACAATGCTTAATTAGTTTAGTCCATGGAAGAGCTCGTTGTTGTTAGGTAATCTCATTTCACTAGCCATGCTATTCTTTTTTAAGGTGAGAACAAGAGATAAGCAAGCTTTCTCAGTATGGAACCATGCTGAATCAGGAACTCAGTTCCTCTGTTAGTGCAAAACTGAACCTGAAACCAGTTTATGCATGACCTGAACAACAAGCTTCACAAAACTGGCAGAAACAGTGAAAATCTTTCAAAAGCACGTAGCCTTAGAACATACCTAAGTGCCTGCTCACTCTGCAGGACTTGCAAAGAGAAAAGAAGGGAAATAGATTCAAACTTCATAGTGATCCCCAACAGCCATCTAAAAATACCAGAGAAGTTCTGCAAGAAGGTACATATTTGCTGAAATAGCAGGAACAAAATGCTTCAGCAAAATAGATTAATCAGAAAGGTTTGGACAAATTCTCACTACACAAGGTGCTTTAACACACCATTTGGCAAATACTATTCTTGTGAGTACTTTTCAGAACATCCTCAGCGTTAAAAACAGTTCAACATTCTGACCTGCAAGTGTCAGAAAGCTCTTCCAGGAGCAAAATCATACTTCGATGACTTAACCATCTATAACAGTAACACTAGTAAGTAGTAGAAATGGCTATTTAAAAAGAAGGAGTAATGGAAATAATAATGAAAAAATAACCACCCCAAAGCTTAACAAAGCCAAGTAAGAGTTTTGAAGTACCCAGTTTAAAAGAGCACAGTGATCAAGACTCTTAAGTAGATCCTGTTCTTGTAATTTCTAAGAATCTATGAAAGTAATTATTAGGATTTCAGCAATAACAAAAATAAAGATTTAGAAGACTTTCAGAGTCAGTAGGCCATATTGCAATAAGTGAACAAACACATTTATTAATCTCCAACAAATTCATTCTCAGAATATTCCCTGTGGAATATATGTAAAAAAACATGAATGCCAGCTCAAGATCTAATTCAGTGTGAACTGGCAGCTTAGTTGAATGCACAAAGAATCTCCTTTTCTGATTTATACTTAGAGTAAGCAGGAGTACCAATTTTAAGATGTATGAAGTGCTTAAGGTATACAAAGTGCTTACAGACAGATGGAAATAAACACCACCAAGCATATAAGTCATAAATAAATCTTAGTCAAGAAGAATAACCAAGATTAGTACTGTTTCATACTGTAACTGAGAAAAAAAAAATTCAAAAAAGTGGTTCAAAATATTACAAATCTATTTTTCTGAGGCTGTGATTTTGTTAATCTTTATCCTTTGTTTAAAAAGTCAAGGGTGGCATTCGACTCAAAACAAAAATACTTTTTCAATGCTGTGAATGAGCCAGACCTAGAATAGCAGAAATATATAATGTGTTTTTTGTTCTTCATGTTTCTTTTTTTTTTCTTTAATCACAAATTACATCACTTAAGATAAAATGTGATGTGTGCAGGAAAATGAAGTCAGCCATTTAAACATATTGAATATTTATGGTAGACAAAACCTCAATTACTCATTCTGCCAGTGATTTACATGAACCAGATGAATGGAGATGTGTGTAACTCTATTAATACTTTTGACATAGCTGTAACTTTGGCTTTTCCATATAGTTAACCAACAAACTTTCCACTGATAACTGTCCCTGACTTCATTTTATATTGTAGATTATTGCAAAAGAACATTTTCCCGATGGCAATAATGGATATGGAACACGTTACTCAATACTCAGATCAGTGAACCCGCAAAACAGTCTTTGTTTGAAGACAAACTTAACTTTTCAGATACCAAAATTGATCACAAACTTCAGAATGTAGAAGTAAGCAAGAAACTGTTGCTGTTTGGTTTTTTTAAATGAAGAATTTTTGTAACGCTACTTTAAAACATCAGTTGAAATACCTGATTTCTCAAAGTAGTAACATTCTTAAAATGCATTTTAAAATGCCAACAGTGAAACTGCCAAAAAGGGATAAAGAGTTCTGTATATCTCTGAACACTTATATCTAAATGTACCATAGGGCTTGTGCTATAAGAGCACAAAGTCTGCATACAACATTAGTGCAAACACTGCAATTTCTTCTTTCAAAAGGCTTCAAAGAAAAGACATTCTGCACCTACACTTACCTATGCAGGGAAGACTGAAGAACAGGCAATCAAGAATTTCTTAGCTTCCCAATAGCATGAAAGAATCTTGCATATCTAACAAGTAACTATTATCAGGCTGTAGAAAAACTTGGTAACTATCATCATTACCAAAAAAAATTTTCCTTGTTAGCGCATTAATTGATCAGTTCTGTTTACTGATTAGAATGGGCTGGTGGGAGGGACATTTCTATTTTCACCTTCCTAATGTTTGTGCTTATTGAAATATTGAAGAGACAACAAAATGCAACCAAACAAGTTTTAAGGGAACTTAGATACATTCTTTTCCCAGTTGGTTCAATGCATTTTTGTACTGAAAATAATTGTACTGATTAACAAGGAAACAGTATACCAGTCTGCCACTGACATGATAAAGTACCATGTTAGTATTCCCTTCTACAAGGTGGACCACAATTCTTTTAAAAGATGGTAACTTTATTGTCCCATATACTGTTATTTCTTAACAAATTCCAGATTCATTTATCTGCTTACTTTGCAGGCAAAACCAAAGCAATTTTAATTCAAAGGTTCCAAGATTTCTCCCTGTTTGTATTGTTTTTTGTATGAGCCAGAGTCTAACAAGGACTGTCCATGAATGGAATTTTGTGCTTTACCTTAGATCGTTCAAGAAGGATAGATAGATCTGTATTCCAATGGACTTATTCCATTGGACCAGTGGACCTACTCACATCAATTCAGCTGAATGTATGGCAGAACCTCTGAGTTAAGGAACAACTATCTGTGGGAGTTGCAGCATGTCCCAGGATGCATCTACGACTACTCTGAAGGAACAGTGGACAATGAGACAGATTTTCGTCACCCCTGTGTAGTTAGAGCCTTGAAGAAGTTGGCATTACTGACAAGTGACAAATTCATTCCAAATAAGTCTGATACATTAAATAGGCCTCATGAATTTACAGCTTTCCAAGATACACAAAATCCAAGTTTGTTTTCTCATCAGAATCTCAGACAACTAACTAGAGATAATCTAGCTGTCTCCACTAGAACCTTTTCTAATGGACTCTGCAGAACATAAATTTTAAGTCACTTTGAAAGTTATTTATTGTTCACCTTGTGGCCCAGAAATGAATCTGATCAATTTATGTCTTGTTTTTTGAAATCTTTTAAAAATCCCTACTATATTATGCAAAACAAAGAAACAAACAACATTACAATCTTTTCACAGACAGCAAAAGCCATCCAGAGTGAGACCTCTGGCAAGGTAATGGAAACTCCCTGACTTCAGTATAGCTCTGCTCCTAACACTAGATGTTTCATCACATTTATGGCCGTCCACCTAAGCACTTGTATTTCAGTTGATCATATAAAACCATATCTAGCTCATTCAGCTAGTCATAAGATAAAGTGAACTTATTATGCAAAAATAGAGTAACGGCATTTATAGTGCATGGCTCTCAGGCAAGTAATCTTAAATCAGGATGTTTGAAAACAATTACAATAAGCCATGACCAGAGCTGAGCTTGCTTTTCATTCAATTCATTTAACTTCTTTATCAGCAGAGATAGATCATGGTTCTACACATGAAAGACCACAAGGAAGATTGCTTTTGAATTTCATCAGTCATGGTCATGAAAATGTTTCACAAAATATTGTAGAGAATATCAGAAAGGGAATATCAGCTTTGTTTTCCTTAATACAGTTGTAGCAAGTTGCTGATTCAACTTTTTGAAGACTGGGACTTAAATGAAAATAAAGTACAAATAAAGGCTTTGATGAAGATGGTAGGAGAAAGACAAAAGAGTTTTAAAAAATAGAAAAACTGGTCTGTCACCAGAATGAACTGCTACAGACTGTGCTTCAATCTGAGAAATTTCTTTTCCCTCCAGGTTTCAGAAAACCAATGAAAGGGATAAAGGTAACAATGATGGTAGTAATAGTAATACGTATTTATATAAAACATATGTACTATGAAGCTTTAGGAGTTAATGTAAATACCAGTAAATACACATCTTTTTTCTGTTACTGTATATGTCATGTTGGACTTAGAAGGGATTAAACAGTAAGCATTGCACATTAAAACCACTGCATCTCAGTTAATATTATTCTGAAACAGAAGCTCTTCATCCATTTGTCCATGGAAAAGTAGTACCTCCTTGTCATTAAAAATCATGTGAGTTGGCCACAGTAACAAGAAAAGCATTGGTTCTACTTAAAGGTGACTTCTATTTTTGTGGGACCTATAGCACATAGAGGCATCCAGATATTCATCCTCAGCTTTGTAAGATCTCCTGCTAGATGAGGAGGTTACTTTTGGCAAGCTTCTGGATGTTTAGATGTCCTGAAAAACCGCTCCTGCACACAGTATTCCTGATGTCTGGATGAACCCAACAAGCCCTGTGTAGAGTTGATCTGCCAAGGAAACACAGTAAGTAAACATCATTCAGATAAATGTGGATCTTTGCAAAAAATATTCTCTAAGGAAGAGTATTTTATAAGACAGTCTACAAAAATGTAGAAGTCCTAGCAAAAACAACTCTCAGGCAGAGACAATGACCAATTGGTACCTGGCTGTTACTTATATTAGAGGATTATCTCACTTTACTCTGTGAAGTTGTCAACTCATTCATTTAACTGTTCTTAGCTGGGTACAAAGTACAGGATACCCTATTGCTTTGGTGTCATAATATTTCTTCTGGTAGACTGCTTTTCACCTTTTTTAATGAGCTTTGGTGTTTGTATATTTATTCTTCCACATTATATAACTATTTGCACTGTATATGTTACCAAATACCTAAGCATTCTTTACATGCACAGAACTTTTAGAAGTATATTAAAAACAAACTGAGCTTTCTCAGATGGTCATATAGCAGTAATTAAGTAAAAACTGTTATTCACAAGGTATGTTCATTTCTGCTATCAGCAGCACTGCTGTTGCACACTCAAGCGGTTTAACAAAGAGAATCAGATTAGCTTTTGTTCTTCCATAACAGCAGGGGTAAATCTTCATTAGATATAAAACAATGAAGACACATGGAAGGAGAATAGAATGCTATGGGTTTATAACAGTTGAACACATGATTTTTATAATTATTTGACAAAATTTAAAAAATTAAGTTAGGATTGGTTAAGAAATTAAAAATTCAGTCCATTTTCTAGCTTTCCAGTCAGTCATGTATGAAAGCCACTGGTTTGACATCAAAAGACCTCATGATACTTGTGAAGGTAAAAACAGATTTAATCCTCTGGTGCAAGCCAAATGCGTTTCTTGCGAAGGGAGAAGCAATAAAATTATCAGATGGTGTTCCACATCTAGAATGTAAATAAATTAATTGGAAAATTTCAGGAAACAGAGATTTTAGTTATTTTTTAGGTGTATATGTGGGGGAAGGGGGCAGAGAGATGACTAAGTGATGTTAAGTCTAGAGTGGAAATGTTTATTGGTGGAATTATATTTACTGGTTCAATTATTTTTCATTAATTTTTAAGGTAATGTCAGATCAACAGTTATTCCTGAACGTTATTAAACCACTGAAAGAATATTTCATACCAGCATAATTATCTCCTTTTTCATTCACACAAGTAAGCATATCAACATTTACAGCAGCATAGCTATCTATGTAAGAGGTTCTAAAGGATACAACCTTCTAATTAACACAGGGTCTAATTCTTAAAGGCACAGAATCTTAGTGAGGACACAACACAGTTCTGCCAGAGCTTAATATACAGTGATTTCTTCTGACATACTCATTAAAGTTATCAAAGTGCCTTACTCTGTATTTAAGGTTGTTTCCCTGTTACTCGATCATGTATTTGACTTCTTTCAGCAAATGTCTCTGCAGTGAGGCATTCAGAAAAAGATTGTGGAGAGAGTTCCAACTCCTGTATTAAAATATCCAAGCTTTAAAAAAGAGCATATTCCCCTAAACTATAGCTATCTACCTGTAAAAGCACTACCCTGTGCATCTTGGCAAGCTTTAGCATATTTGACTAGAAATATTCTCCTGAAATATCCACCATAGAGGCCTTCTCAGTACTGTGTATGTGAATATACATATATATATATATACTGAATATATATATACTGATAGTGTATATCATAATATGCCCATAAGTCCTTTGGGGGGCTTTAAATAGATTTTTGATTATTAGGAAGTATTTGATCTGTGTTTATTAACATGTAATTAATGCTAATTTGCTCCCACTACTGCTTTTCCTTTTCAGTCTCTGAAACCACTCCCCTGGGACCAGTCTGCAGTTTTTTTCCAATCACCCCTCATTCAGTAAGGCCTTGTGAAACAGACTGACTTGCTGGCCTCAAAAAGAACATTTTTACCACTGTTGCCAACACTGCTGGTGTTTTATGGGAAAAAGATATGGGAGGAGGTATAGTTAAACACTCAATAATGAAGCATCTTGATAAATAGCCATTGTACTACTGCAATTACCATATCTCTTGATTGCCAGGAAATAGGCACTTGAAAAACATGTGGTTTCGTTGTTTACCCATGTTTGTTTTCAATTAAAACCAGAAACCTATAATGTGCATTAGAACATTGCTTAGTTTGGTTTGAAACTAGGCAGGTAATTAATGACTAGACATTGCATCTGTTTATTTAAGACAGTCTCCAGAGACTTCAGTGGCTGGTTATTCCAAGATAACAAGCTTCTTAGAAGGCTAGAGGAATAGCAGTTTCTTGACTCCTCTCCAGTTCTTGCATTTTAAGTCTTTTTTTTTTTAATTTAAACTATTTTGGCTAGGTGTAATACAGATGTTCAATGCAATCATAGCCGTTCCCCACATTCTGTATCATATGATAGCCTGGGTGTTGCAACTCCCAGGCTTCCAGCTGCCCAAAGCATTTTGGAGCTGCTGAGAAAATCATGTTCTCTAAACTGTTTTATTGTAATCATTTTTGCATAGCTGCTAGTCTGATTAATCTCTTGCACCTTGTTAGACTATTACTTGGTAGTTTCTTGTTTCAATAGCTGACTCACAAATTTACCCAGTAACAAAGTATTGTTGGATACAAGTATTAGAGCATCTCTTGTCAGATTTTGGAGATAAACCACTTTGTACCTGCAGTTATCCAAAATCATTTGATTGTCTGGTTTCAGTCAAGAAGTACTAATAAGATACATGCATTAATACCTCTGAGGAGTTTGTATCAGCAAAGATTGTGAAAGCACAAACAATGCTGAGACAAGACATATCTCACTGAAATGTGCACGCTAAGCCCTCAGAAAGGGAAGACAGCTTGAGGTGGGTGCCATACAGGAAGACAGAACATCCTACAAGCAGCACCACACAAGTCAGCTTCAGATCGAGGCAGACAGACCTTCAGGTAACATCAGATTAAGCATAGGTTTCCTTCATGACCTTACCACAACTTTAATAACTCTGCATTTTAATGATTTTTATGTTAGCTACAGTAAGTGAAAGCTTTATTTTGTTTTTTACCTTAACCTGGTTAAAATTCAGTATGATTTGTAAGATCAAAGGATGCCACTCCCTTAAAAACAGGGGATTATCAGCTATCTGATTCTTGAGCATAAGATAACAGCCTTCATCCTAGAAGATACTTGAGTCAAGTTTGAGAACTGGTACCACAGGATTCATGAGAGGAAGACACATCTCCTCCAGCGAACAGTGTCAAGCAGATAGATATCCCGGCATGGAATGAGGCAACAGAGAACACTCCTGAACCCTCAAGTCAAACAGATGGTCTCAACAGCAGTGACAATATCTGGTAGAGCACAAGCATTAAATAACATTTCTTTGAGTAATAACCCAACTTGCAAGGGAAAGTGCTTGTATAAAATTTCATACACCCTAAGTCAGGAGAGGTCATTTTAAGTGGCCATTAATTTACAGCAGCAGAAGAAAAAAAGATTCCAGACAACTCTTCAAAAGATATTAGAAGCTTAAATCTCTAACATTTTCAATGAGAGTTAGGCACCTAATTTAGGCAAAAATTCATATTTACCTATTTTCTGACTTTAGAAAACTGGGCCTGAAGCTTTCACTTCACAATAAATTTTCTTCATAGTGTATTTCCTTCAGCTAGGAAAAAAGTTATATGAACATGCATATGATATACAAATACACATTCACACCATGTATATAATGTGTATCTATAAATGCACACACATGCAAATGTACATATATATGAAAACAGCTATGTACTAATAAAAAATTATGGTATAAGCATTTGTGTTTCCTCTATATAAAACAAGGTAGATCAGTTACAGTTTAAAGATCAAAGTCACATTTTCATTATACGTTGTTGTCTATATGCATTATATATACACATCTTCCCTCTTTTAGACTTGTGTGACTCATTTGTGTCTTGAAGTTGCTCATTCATTTGCATAACTGGAAGTTGTGCCAATATGCCTGAGGAACATAAGTTCTTTATATAAGAGTATGTAATTTTTTTTTTTTTTAGTATAAATAACATGGTCATTACTCCTGAATGACACAAATTGCTTATTAATGAAGCAAAATAAATATCCTTTAAAACACACTAAATGTAGTCTAGATTGGTTCCTTTATAGAAATAATGAAGACATAATTGCAACATGACCATTTACGTAATATAATGGAGTGATTCATTGATCTTCTAGAATCACATGGCTATAAGACAACATAATGCTTTGCAGCCACATCTGTTGTCATTAATCTAACTCCCACTGAATTAAATGGAAAGACACCTCATCAATTGCACTGGAAATCTGAGCTTATTTCTGGTGATTTCAGTAGGAAATTGATTATCTCCTTAGCAACATGCACAGCAGAATTTAAGACCAGTACCTGTTTCAGACATTTGAGAATGGAATCCTTTCTTCCACTTGGTCATCACCATAATGCAAGAGATTAAATTTTGTAGACAGAATTTAAACTTTAAACAGAATTATGCATTTCTGCAAAAGAACATGAAATGCAAGCAGTTAATCTTGTGATTTGGAATAGCTCATTGGTATAATCCCTACGCTGCTGCATGTAAAGACATATTCATAAATTGCTTGATTAAATAGACCTTAATGAGGTAATCTGGTTTCTCTCAGGTTTATATTGAAATCGGGTCTATATTGAAAATGTAAATCAGAAACATTGTTGATGTGAAAGAAGTTAGGAAGTGTTCTCTAAGGAAATGTTCATCTACAGACATTTTTTCATCTGTTACAAAACAGACGTTATCTGCACTTATGAATAGTCAATCTTATTTATTAAAGAGAAAAGAAAATGTTCTCTCAGACACCACTTATTTTAAAAACTAGAGTAAGGTGAGAGATGTTCTCACATCAGCTGCTTTAACATCACCTGCTTAGTGGGAATTATCCAAAAATTTTATGACAGAGAAAACAATAAACACATTAAAACCACAGAGGACAATGTGTGTGGGGACTCAAAGAGATAACGATGGATTCAAATTTCCTTCATGGAATTTGGCCAAAAAACTTTGCCTTTTGAGGTTTACTGACTTTTAATACAACTTCAGCTACACTGAGACATGCACTACTGAGACTTTGTCACTTTCCCGGTAAGGACACAAGCATATTTTGTTCTTTATGGCAGTTACACATGCCTATAGGGGTTGTCAAATGATAACAAACACCCTAAGTTTCTGTTTAAACATGAAGAAATAGAACAGTGAGTTACTTCCTAAGTTGCTGCTTAAGAGAAAGTTCGTAATTTCCTTTTGGATGGAAACTACTGTATCAGAACAGAAAGTCTTTCCACTTGAAAGGTAGTTCAGAATTCTGTACATTTTTGATGTGAAACTTGTTAATCATAATTTTTGAACATTTGCATTAGTGAAACAGCAAAATATTTTAATCATGTTTAAGTATCTCTGTCATTTATTTCTTATCAAGGAACCAAGCAATAGTGAGCTGCTGGGAAACATCTGCAGTGTCAGAAACTGTGCATGGAGTTGCCTTGGGTTTGCTTTTTATTGTATACAATACTCTCCATAGAGTGCACTCTCAAGTATTGGTTGCATTTTTTTTAGTCAGTATGCGTATTTCAATTTTAAAAGATATTTCAGAGGGAGGTGGAATTTTGATATTCTAGAACTGTAGCTGTAACCTGTTTCATGAGAACAGAATTCTCCTGTGCAAAAATTCTGTCAGAAATACTGGACAGCTGTGTATCTGAACAGCTTTTCAGATTCAGTTTCCTATTTCTAGTTCCAGGGCTGAAAACGCCTAATTCTATAAGCAAAGGAGGACAACAGACAGTTGTGGAAGGTCAGTATATACTCATAAAAAGAGATAAACATAAATTTAAAGAGGAAGCAAGGGAAGAAAGATAACATTGTAAGAAGATAGGCAATAGCAAAATAATAAAAGATAGAAAAGAAACATACATATACAATTGTACTAGTGAAGACAGACAACACAGTAAGGGAAGCATTCCAACTTCAGCCAAGTTGTGGGCAGAAAGCGACAGGTGAACAAGAGGCAAATTTTCCTTCTGCTTTTTTGAGGGGTGAGGAAATCTTAAATCTTTCCACTAACTCCTCCTCCTCACTCTAGCTCCTGCCAGTGGGATGCCAGAATCTAAAGACGTTCCACAATTCTGAAAAAGAGATTTAGCTCATACAAAGGATGGGATCATCTGAAAAAAAAAAAAAAAAAGCACTGCCTAGCACATCTGTAATGGTAGAGCATCATTTAGAGAAGTTACCTGCGGGAGAAGGATGGACTTCACAACTCTATGAGAGTTATATTCCGAAGCCGTTTATTGTCTTGTCGGACTCCAATATATATCATAATTTTCGCTTAGTCACTGCGCACACACTCATGATTGGTTACAACTTGTTACACACACTATTGCAATTGGCTATATACAAAATATCACGCGCTGTCCACGCGCCCCTCACACAATCAGGATTGCTGCTTGCAGGTGTTCCTGTTTTCCTCGCTTCTTCTTAGTTGTTTACCACAGCTCCTTCTCCTCAAGGCCGAGCCGTGCAGATATCCAGCTGCTTACCAGCTTCTCAGTGCCACAGCTCCTTCTCCTTAAGGTCGAGCCGCGCAGATCAAAGCTACAGCTCCTTCTCCTTAAGGTCGAGCCATGCAGGGTGATCCCAACATCTCCCTCTTTTTGTTTATCTAAAAACAAAACCTGATGGATCATTTGCAACCTTAAGGACTGTGAGGAAGATGGACTATCTGTACATTCTTGTATCATCCTGTACCGCGAACTCAGCCCAGCAGTCGGTAGGTGCCAGCTTTACGTGGGCGTCCCCACGGAGGCAATGATGGCCTTGCCATACACCGATTCCCCTGCTCTTCAGGAAATCCCGGTATTTA
>NW_010550859.1:0-12011 GCF_000687285.1 Phaethon lepturus | reverse complement strand
AGGAATGAATTTTATCTTGGAATTCAAGAAGCATAACATAAAAAATTTGCTGCATTACTTGCCTGTGAATAATTTTATTGTACACACATAAGTTTATGTTTGAAGTAATTAAAGTGTGAAGATCTTAAAAATCTTTACAGCAGTTCAGGAAGGCTGGGCAAATACAGTATATGTGTTTTACAAACCCTTGAAATGTACCGTAGGCAGCAATTAAACCATGTTCCCTAGTTTTAAATGAAAAAAAATGAAGTTTAGTAGCAGTAGTGGCTTTTTAAAAAAGACTAAAATCCTTTTGGGTAACTGTTAAAATTCAGCTTCATTTAGACAAAATAAAGCTGACAGATGAGTAAGGGATGTTCTCCCTTAACTTCTGATAGTCTTCAAGCCTTGGAAAGGAGACATGTCTATATGTTTTACTGGCTGAATTCCAAAACTCATGAAAATGATCATGTTTATTAGTAAGCACAGACAGAGGTTGAGAGAAGTCATGCAGAGCTCTGCCAGAGTACCTATGGACTTAGGCAGAAAGTCCTGCTGGTCTAGTCCCTGTGTTTTTTGAATTATTACACATGGCAATCTACATGGCATCCTAATCAGTGGATTCAGAAAGCCTCAGACTGGAAATGAAGTGCACAAATAGGAGAAAGGCGAAAGCTGATCAGAGTACTTCTACTCTGCCGTGTAGCCTCTCATGCAGTCTCTCCTACTGAGGCGGCAGCTTATGCGGGGTGCGATCGCATTGCCTGTATGAACAGGAATGGTCTGATCCAAAGGTGGTAGGAACTGAAGTGAAGAAGCCCTCAGTGAGCTTCAGTTCAGGCCAGTAATGAGTTGTTGTTTATATTTAACTGTAATCAACATTATTCCTGATGCCTTTCTACAGAACAACCTTTTTCTTTTAGACTCTTAGGCCCAGGAACTTGAAGACAGGAGGTAAATTTAACTCGCGTAGATAACCACATGGCAAGAATGGAGCATCTAAATAGGAATTTGCCTTTTTAAGCATAACCATGATCATATTCTTATAAAAACTTTTCTTGTGTATAGGCCAGCAGCTGTAGTTGCAGGAACAATTAGTTCTCCAGCTCAGCTAATGTTAGTTATTCAGGATGTAAACTTATAAAGATCTGCTGGGGTTCTTCAGAAAGGGCTTGTCATCAAGTTATACAAAGTAAGGAAACTATTCAGCTAACTCTTTTGGACCAGAGACAAACCACAGGCAATAACCAAAGCGTCACTTGATGCTCTGCTGTGTTAGAGTAGAATGGGCTTGCTTGTCTCACATGCCACTATGGTTTGGCTTCGAACCAAGTTTCTCTCTTGCAAGTTAGACTTTAGAAGAGAAGCTTAGCCTGTGACATGGCACTGGCAAATCTCCTTTTAAACTGAGGTCTTGAACCAGTGACAGCAACCATTGGTGTCCTCTGACAGCAGCTGAGGGATCCAGTGACGGTAGGAAAATTACTGCTGCTGCTTAAAACTAGCTTTAACCACTACACTGCTAGTACATGGGGGTATTTGCCGTGCTGCCCTAACCCCCTGAGGTCCATATGGGACTTCATTTTACACCCACTATAGTTGCAGACAAGCTTGTTGGCCTCAGTATGTTTTTTGTAAGGTAAAGCGGAAAAGCCTGCAAGGGCTGTGTAGACCAGCTGCAGCTGTGGGTATTTATGCAAACAATTAGATTTTCTCGAGTCTCAGAAAATGAGCTTGAAATCTTGCCAACATAAATTGGTTTAGAATTTCTCAGATAACTCCTGCTTTTAGTTAGTCTGGAAACATTATATGAACAGAGCTTTTTAAGGGTACTGGGATCGGAGTTGAGTTCTGATCAGGCACAGGAGCTGGCAAAGTGTGCAGAGAGCAGGAGAAATGGAGGGAAGAGCTGCCTGACAGCTCTGAGCTGCTCGGAGAGGTCTGGCTTCTGCATGTCACAGCATCTTAGTGAGTGGGTATGGGTAAAAACCAAATGTAGAGTTTGACAACTAAGGAGTTTTTATTCAGCCAGAGCTTTTTATGAGAAACCAGGTCCATTGTTTTAGTTTTTACTTACGAAGTATCATACCCTTCCTCTCTGAATCCTTTCTGTAGTCTCTCTGAGGGACTAACACACTCACAGTCTGAGCATCCTTATCTCTAGAGTGGCAAAAAGAAAACAAGCAAACAACAAAAAAACCCTTTCTCATACTAACAGCTTTTACAGTTACATATGTAGTCACTAAATGCAATACATGATGCCTTTCTTTGCTGTCCTTGCCTGTTCAAACAGCTGTGCTTTATGAAAAGAACATGAGATTCTTCTACAGTTGTGTATGGGAGAAAAGTCTACAGAGTAGTAGACTACTACATGGCAACTCAATAATACAGTCTGAGACTTAATATGTCAGATTATTGGCTTTAAAAGACACCTGCGTGCTGAAATAGCATAGATCTAACAAGGATAGTTGCATATATGCATCAGAGCACCCAGTGAAGATGCTGAGTGGTATTTGTAGTGCACGAGGAACTGACAGTATGAAATGATGCATGTCAGAAAGTATGGTGTGTACAGGGAGACCTGTGCCTTGTGGTTTCCAGCCTTTACAGCTGGAGGGCTGTATGTCACTCCGGAGTTTTTGTGTCCAAGCAGACATTTCTCCTGCTTCCCGTAGTGCCCGAGTAAGAGAAACTCTGAGTCACAATTCTGCGTGTCAAGACATATTTGTATTTGGAAGGAGTGGAGTACCTGACTAGTGGCAAATACAGAGCCTTGTAGGAAATACTAAATTTGAAGTTTTTAGTCTGACTAAAGCAAATCAATTTACAACACAGGAAAAGAAAACAGCTCCTAATAACAGGGACCCGGTCGCTAAGATTGCTCAGCTGATTCAAGGAGGTCAGGATCAAGGGCTGTGTGCTTGGACGTACTGCTGCATCCTGGATGATGCTGACAGCGCCAGGCTGGGCACCTCACCCAACGCTGATCTCAGAGTCCCTCTCTGTGATGTGCGGGTTGGGTTCTCGGCTGGCTCTACCTTCCGCAGCGACCAAGCAGCAGCCCTGGTCAGAGTGGCATGGGCCTGCTTGCGCTGACTCAGGAGGTTGTATTTTTTCCATCTGGGATGCAGAGCTCCTGGTACTGGTGCTTCATACGCTGGGCACTGTTTGGCGCTCTGCACTGTGCTCTGCATAGGTCTACTTTCAGAATCCATTCAGGAAAGGGTACAGATGGTCTAATCTGGAGCAGTGAGTGCTCCAGTGAGTGCTCCAGTGAGTTCCAACTCCAGCAGTGAGTTGGAAACACCTGAGTTCTTGTGGGTGAACAACAACAAAATTACCTCAAAGCCAGGCATTTTATCTGGAAAATTTCAGACCAGACCATGAGTCTAACAAAACAACAGAGGCCTGTAAACAGGGTCGTAATGGAAACTGCCAGGTAACTTCATGACAAACGATAAATTAGCCACCTGAGTTTGTAATGTAATATAAAACCATCTTTTATAAGGGGAAGCCTTTTTTATCTCCCTTTCCTGTCTCCCTTTTTATTCTTAGTATGAATAAAAACTTGAGTCCATTCTTATTTAACTCATCTCTTTGACCCTAGAAAACGATACACCTGACAGAAGTCTCCCATTTCCCAGTAGAAGGAGTGTCAGGCTATAATGAAAAAAATGATGTGAAAAACATTCTGAGTTGTAAGAACATCGCCATCATGCCAAGAAAAGTGTGACCATGGAGAGTATAGCCCATCTTGGTTGTAAAACTAGCTCTCCAACTACCTAGAGGTCTTGGAAAGTTATACTTGGTAACTACTGGTGAGGTGCTAACTTTCAGTCTGGCAGGATTTTAAAGGACGCCTTGGTCTTTGTGGGCTTAAATGTTAAAACTGAAACTGCAGACTAAAAAAAAATCACTCAAAAATTATGAACTTGTAAATTGGGTGATCTTGCTTTCTTCAAATGCCAGGAAAGCACACTTCACATGCCTAACAATATTTACTGCTGTTTTGCTGAAGAAATTTAAAGGAGGGTATTTAATAGGGTGAGAAATATTTAAATCAGCCAAGTCTACAAAAAAAACCCCCAATATTGAGATCGCAACTGTGAGCTAATTCTTGTAACACTTTCATGGGGCTGAGGATAGGTAGTGGGAGAAGTGCCACGTAGTTTTCATCATAGGCTTAGCCTGTATAGACAGATGCCCAGAATCTGGACTTATGTTTGTTTTTAAACAAAATAATTTTCTGACATGCTTAAAAGGAGCAAAGCATATAACTCCAAAGAACTAAACATTTATTTTCTTATTTTCTTCTTTGCTATGCGAATGGCAAAAATGCTTAAACTAATTTGTTATTTAAAGGAGTAGTTTTATTTTGTAATTTATGATAAAGGAAGTCTAGTTCTCTTTTAATACAGCTTTGTGAGAATACACCTATAGGGCAGCTCTGTACCCTAACTAGCTCCTCCTGAGAAATTGGAAATAGAAGAGTTCCTTCCAAGGCATGAGGTGCAGTAATTAAGCTCAGGGGCTGCACATCTGCCAGCTGCATTCCAGAGGATAGCTCCTGGTATGAGAGGAATGGGATGCTTTTTGATGTTATCTATTATTTGAGTATTGACTCCCAAACAAGCTTAACTCTGTGGATTAAAGTGGCAACGCAGCTGCCCTTTGTAACAGAGGATTATAATACTTGAAGTAATTTCCTCTTCTTTCGGGAACTTACTCTGGTTGTCAGCCAGGAAATATTGATGCTTGCCTGCAAGATAAGAGATTGCAGAGCTATATTGCTAAATTAATTCTGTTAGAACTGTATCAAATATCTAATCTAAGATTCTTCTTGAGTGTATGTGACTTGCTTATAATATTAAGATAATCAAGAACAGTTCTTCATACTGAAAGTTGCTCTTTGCATGTTAGAGACTATAACATGATGAACATTTTGTGGATTTTCAGAGTTTCAAAAGTCCACTGTAAATAATTCAAAAGTATTAATGGGACAACATAAAACTGCTAAGAAATGCTAGATTTTCCCTGGTCGTATTAATTAAACAAATGTTTGGGCCAGTTTTGAAAAAACATGCTCTAAAGAAATATTTTTTTTCCCAAATGTAAAAAATACACTTGCTTTTTGAATTCTCATATCACTAGAATCTCTCTGTGCAACTAAACTTACTTTCCAGAAAAACTTTCCTGTAGAAGAGGCTATTGTAAATGTAATGTACAAAACGTTTGGATAGAGGGATGGTGTCTGTATGTGTTTCTGTGAAATTCTGGTTATATTTTAAGGTTGTTTTCAGCCTTAAGTGTGAAAAAATAATTTCATGTTATGTTCTCTAACTTTATTAAAAATAAGTATAAAAATCCATGTTTTTTGTAAGCCGTTTTCAAAACATCTCATTCTGACTCACCAGTAGAGGGAGATAGTGTTCTTGCAGCGCAACTTAAACCCGCTAATTATTTTCATAACAGCGGTTGCCTAATTGTTTGTAAACTCTATTGAAAATCCTGACTTGGCCAATAGAATATCTTGAGATTCTTGAGGATACAATCATTGTCAATGATAACATTTTTTGAATATCTTTATAATAGTGCTGCAGGAGTTTTGCAAAAGACCCTAGCTCCAACAGGCAATGACTCAAGCAGTGAAAGCAGTAAATGTGTTGTAACATGATCTTACCCATTTTGTTCCATCTATACATCTAGTTCTCTATGCATGTAGTTCGATGCAAGGTTATGAGTGCAATTTAATGTACATACATGGATATTTTTTGAAGAAGCCAAATGGGTGACTTAGTGATTCTTTTCATTAATACAGGAGATATGATGTTAAGTTACATTACGTTACGTTACATTACTAGATCACTAACACAGGAGATACTATACTAAGTTGCATACCTCCGTTGTGGTAGTCTCTGCTTTCTCTTGTAGTTGCAGTGAAACCATCTAGTAGTGCTTTACGGAAACCTAACTTCTATAGTCTTGGAAAAGTTATTTCAAAAAGGACCTCTGGGCAATGATACTGATATCTTTTCTAAAATCCTGACTCAAAAGTTTAAATTAAAGCTCAGAAGTGAAGAGAGCTGTAAGTAAAACAGTTGTGTAGACTATTACTGTATAGATGGCATTCCTCACCCACAGGCTAGATGGAGGTGTCATCTGCTGCATTGATGTCCCTATTTGAACTGGTTACCCCTTTATTATCGATTAATTTAAGGCCCAGATGCCATTCACTACATTGACCTGATCTCCATGTACTGGAAAAGGAGCTTGAGGTGCTTAGGCAGGGTATGGGTGTCTATGGCCAGTGGAGATATTTATGTTTTTGGTGTGATGAAGCCCACACTGCTTCATGCACTATGTTTAACATATGGCCACAAGTAAAGTTTGCATGATTACATGACTGTGGCTAAAAATAGTTCTGATTTGTGGAGAATTAGCATGTATTTCTTGTGTGCAGAAATTTAAAAATTCAAATAGAGGATTTACTGATCTTCATGATGCTGAGCTTGAAAAATGACCTTTATGGCATGGTTCTTCTTTTGCTTTCAGTGTATGATACTGCTCCCATTGTTTTCATAAGGAAATACATTACCTTGCTCATTTAATATCTTGAAATAGCACTCTGATATAGAATAAAAAGAAGTATGTTCCTTAGTAGCTGTTCAGACATGGTGTAGATATTTCTAAAAATGGCAACATTTGGACTGTAATTAAAAACCAGAAGTGATTGTGAGCATGGGTTCTTTTTAGTCAAGAGAATGACAACAGAACATCCTGCAAATAATAAGGTAAAGTTCAGCCGGTGGTAGAAGCTAAGCTATAAAACCTTATGAAAGAGACTAGCAAAACTTGTGAAACTTTGCAATGGAAAAATTATACTGAAATACGGAGTATTATCACTTTCAAGACTATCTCTATGGCAAATAACAGGTGTTTTGTATTTTGCTGGTGTTTCCCTCCCTACAAACACTGGAGACAGAGAGATGCATAATCCCCTTTCAGTGCCAAAGAATCTTGAGGTACAGAGGAAGGAGAATAATGATCTTAAGCGAGGTGAAATTTAGGTCTCTCTTCCTCACTATTTCCGCTACAGATTTCCTGAGTGACTTTCAGCTTTTTTAGTCCTTCTCTGCTTTCATTCCTCATTTGTATGACGGGAACTATGGAGCTCAAGGTTATGGAGT
Organism: Phaethon lepturus; assembly: GCF_000687285.1. Classification (NCBI taxonomy): domain Eukaryota; kingdom Metazoa; phylum Chordata; class Aves; order Phaethontiformes; family Phaethontidae; genus Phaethon; species Phaethon lepturus. Next base: position 4,845 of record NW_010550859.1, on the reverse strand, counting down.
GTACAGATTTTGTAAGGATGTGTTGATTTGAAACGGATTTGTACTTTGTGCTCAGAAGTGCTTAGGCTATAATGTGGAGAGTAAAGATCGATAAAGAGATAAAGGGTGCCTTGTCCAGTAGGTACAGGCCCCATACTTTTGATCATTCTGTTTCTCCACCCATCATTTTATCTACTCTTTTTTTTCCAAGTGAGCAAGGAAGTAGCAGAGCAGGTCCTGGTCTTGATACATAATTGTATTATAAAGGCAGCAAGTCTGCTTCTGAGCCAACAACAAAACTTTTGGCCCCCGACTTTTACTTCTATGTCATGATCACAGGATGACCTGTTTTATAAAACAAATGTTTTATAACCAAAAGCAAAGTGATTTAATCTTGCAGATGAGAGATGATTCAGTGCTATAGCAGGGTGAAACGGTCTCTTGGCTCAGACACATGGTTTATTAAACAAACTAGTCCAGTTGCTACAGCTACTTACTGCTTGTCTCTAGCTCTTTTTCACTATTATGTGATATTCTGAAATGTGTTGAACTGTGAATCAAACTGACATTTCAATTTAAGCAAACTTCTGTGGAGCAGGGGAAGGAGATTGAAAATGGCAGAAGATTATCTCTGTGTGACTTTGATTCTTTACAATTGATTGATACAATCTGATTCTTCACAATTCTTTACATACGGTATCTTAAAAATGTCTAATTTTTACAACTTTTACATGAAAACCTGTCTATCATCTAGAAATGTTTGCAGAACACATAGAATCACAGCATTCACCTGTCTGCTCTGATTTTGCTGTAAAACATTAATTGCCAAAGCCCTGAAAAATTCCAGGATTGCTGGGCTCATGATGCAGGCTGAGTTTAAAAAGGAAGCAGTAACCATAAGATACTGGGTGGTCAGAATTCCGGCAGACGTTATAGGTGTGAGCAGTTCAAAATACAATACTGGGTCCAGCTTATCTCTTTACATGGATACCTGAAGGGCAGGAGTAGGGAACATAACCTTGATTTCAGATTCAAGCAAATCTTTTGGAAAGGTGGAGATCAGAAACTCGCCGTTCTTCAGAATCTGGATTATCTATCAAAAGCATCAATTCCTACAGAGAAATGATCATGCTAGAATCCCCAGGGTTTGTTTTCTTAACAAAAGCAGGTGGTTTCTAGTCAAGTGCATTTGAGAGAAATCCTGCAATACATGACCCCTCTGAAGATTCAGAAGCCTTAAGTCAAACAAAAGTTAAAATGTTAAAAATGCCATTTTTATATTAAGTCATAGGTATGTATTGTTGGCAAAGGTAATGTATCTCACCGGAAGATGTGAATCTACTGTGACGAAAACACTAAAGAGGCATTGAGATTGTTGGGTATGAAGGCTATCTTGTTCTGTCTGGAGAAAAGCTTTTAACTGTATCAGGCAAAATGCCTTGGTCACAGAGAGAAGAGACACGAGGATTGCTAGAAGCATGCTCTCTACATGTGAGACCAGCTGCACGGCTAAAAAAATAGAAGTTACTGGCTTAAAAAAAGGACAGTATTTACTTGATCACTTCAGAGTTTGAACCCTGAGCATATAATGGCATTCATGTGACAAAATCTCCCCCCAAAAGTAGTGCCAGTCTTTTCATGGTCTTTGTTAGATGAGTGTGAAGGTTTTGCCACATATAACCAAAGGTTAGTCAATCAGTCCTTTCTCTTCTGCTCATTTGTCTTTCCTTGCAGATCTGTTAGCAGCAGCCCTAGTGAGCTGCCTGCCCTGGTTTCGGGCTCCTCAGCATACCTGCTAATTCCTGTTGTAGCATTCCTCTTCTAGGATGGCATATTAACCCTATCCTTCCCCAAACCAGTACAGGTTCTGCCTGCACACTACTTCAAAGCACAGAATTTGAGACCCAAAATGTTATTTTCAGTTTTAGGGTCGTGAATGGCTTTGATAAATACAAAGTTGTACCTCTCATGTGCAGGACTAGAGTGTCTATATACATAAAATACAAAGAGAGGACTAAAGACTGGCTAAGAAAACACTCTGTCTGCCAACTGGAGAGATCTTACTCTACAATACATATGCTTCTCACAGAGAGAGCCAAAGCCCGATGCCCAAAACAAACAGCAATGATTCCCTCCTTTTCCACAATTAATCAAGTTCAAACAAAGAAAAGAAAAAAAGAGGGATGGGACTGTGAGGCGGAGTGGGAATAAAAGCATTAAATATGTATGGAGTTCCAGCAGAAAAAAAAATTGTCGAATGTCTGTGACAAAACAGTTCAGAGTGTCTGGTATACGTGCAGAGTTTGCTTACCAGAAAAGAGGCGTCGTGAGAAAGAGCTCTGGTGGATGCAGCCTGCTGAGAGTGGTCCATGGGATCCCAGGAGGAGAATCCGTTTTGGTATCAGCAGTTTGCTCTGTAATTAAAGAGTAGCATCAGCTTTAAAAACAATAATTTTGATATTCTCCTTCAGACCAAAACTTCAGTTTTTGAAGTAGATGCTTGTTTACTATGAACGAGAATTAAACTAGCGGCTCTTTCACTAGCAGCCATTGGATAGTAACAATTTTTAGCTGCAAATTACAAAATGGAACAGATTTAGACACAAGCTCAAGGGGTGAAAAGTATTTTACTTCCTTCCCAATTTTCTAAACTAGTATATTTTCCCCACAGCATACAAGTTTTATGCTTTTTATATTTGAGAAAAGCTAGGAAGAAAGGAGGAGTTAAATGACTTAACTCTTTACTCCACCTCATCTAATAATTTAGAGCCATCCAGGAGAGATATACAGTCATAGAATCATAGAATAGCTGGGGTTGGAAGGGACCTTTAAAGGTCACCTCGTCCAGATGGGTCACACTTTGCTCACACTCAGAGCGGCTGCATGCAAGTGTGGTGGGAAGGGATTAGACAATCAAGTGCACATCTGTTGAATTCTTCTATGCTATCAAATTGCATAAACAAAACGTCAAATTCCAGTCCCGAAACAGGCATGAAAAGACTCTCTAAAGTCTCTTAAGTTAGAAATGCTCAAAATTAGGAAGTAAGCATCAAAGATGCCTGTTATATCTGTGCGTACAAAAGAGACGCCGAGACTCCACCGGAAGTGGTGAAGGTGGCAAAGCTAGGTCTGTGAGGAGGTGGGGGGACCCCTCCCCGCTGAGTGTGCCCCAACCCACCTCCCCTTCCCTGCCCCTGGCCCCGGCCCCCCTGGCCTGATCATCTCCAGGTGTTTCTGCTACAGTGTGCTTTGACAGTGGCATGGGCCTGACCTCCCAGTGTTTGTGCTTAGTTATTATTCTGGCACGCCGTCAAAACTTCCCTGTAGAGCATGTCAGAAGGAACATGGTGATTTTTTTCTTTTTTTTTTTTTTAATAGATGATTCTTTGGCAAACTATGAAAATAATTTCATCAGAAGAGAAAAAAAAATTGTTCTTCCTTCTATCTTCAAATTTCAAAGGCCTGCTGTGAATAATAGTGCTAGAGCTTCCAAGCTTGAAGGCTATTTTATAGTGGAAAGTGTTAGGCAACCAAAATAAATATCAGTTTCCACTGTTACGAAATTAAGACTTTTTAATGTTGTACTTTAAAACCCATGTTAAAAATGACGTCTTTTTAGAGATGCAGCACTATGTGTCCAAGTTATTTTTTCATAGAGACACTAGGTTTGTTCTAGCTTGTTTACATCTAAATGAGAAATAATTTAAGACGGAAAGAACATGATGGCTTTCTTTGTGAGGAAAAATGTAACAGGAATTTGCCTTCACAAAGGGCTGAACGAAATCCTTAAATACAAGTGCTGCCAGTCTCTAGGGTGCTCAAAACACATATTCCTATTTTACGGCTTGAACCCATCTCTACTTACAAGATTTGTGAATATTTTTGACAAACCTGGTCCGAGTTTTCTGTTAGCAGAGTTACAGATGAGGCAAGTTTTCCATGGTTTGGGGTTTTATTGCGAATGCTTTGCACAGCTCTGGTTATGTGCTTCCTTCTCATGACATCAGTGCTGAAGGGGAGAAAGAATGTAAACATCTGTTTTTTATAATTCAATTCCAGGCTTATAACTTGATTAGGATAAGCAGTGTTTCTACATGATTAATTTTCCAGTCACAATATGATGGTTTTGAGTGCGCAAGTTTTAGCACCGATTTTAAGATTAGTAAAATAATGAGGGACACTAATGAGGTGAATTCTGCTTGATGGTCTACCTTTCCGAGCTGCTCCAAATGCTGGGCGCCTCATCCACCTCACTCATCCCACTGAAAACGAAGGATGCGATTTCCCTGTGCTCACCCAGCGCGCGACGCAGCCGACGCGAAGGGAGGCTTGCGGTAGCGGCACTGAGGCGAGCCGGAGCAACGTGGATTCGGCTCCCGGCTTTCCCCGCAGTCCTTTCCTGTAGCGTTGGGTCAGCCACCTAGGATCGGATTTTCAAAGGCATTTACGTGCCTGCTGGGACGCAGCTGCATCCCTGAACAACGGAGGAGCTCTGAAATAGTCTCTTCCATCGCCTGAGCGGAGCTGAACCACTGCTCTGGCCACTGGCTTGCTTGTCTTCCTCGTCCAGGCTTGTGCCAGAGGCGGGCTGTGCCTGGAGCCATGGTCCTGATCACATCGTGGGGTCTTTCTACCACTTTAATAGTCGCTGTAAGGGTACTTTTACGGCAGCAGAGGAAGGCTGAGGCAGGAAGGGGCCTCGGGAGGTCCGGCCTCTGGGTTTCGGGTAGTGCTTGTGGCGGCATAACCGAAGCGAGAGAACCAGGGCAGCGGGGCGGGTAGGCGCGATTTCAGCCCCGTATCAAGCGTTTATGGTCACACTAAACGCACTCATCGGTCCCGGGGGAGCTCCAGCCAGCACCGCCG
>NW_010550858.1:11006-13636 GCF_000687285.1 Phaethon lepturus | reverse complement strand
ATGATTAAATATACTACTTGAAAATATTTCCTTTTAACAAGCCAAAAGAATTTTCAGCAAAGAATTTTAAAACATTTTATATATATATATATCTCCTAAGATTTAAAGTTATATAGGTGTAAGCATCCTGCCCAAAACAAGAACCAGCCTTAGTGGAAATGTTCCTTCAGAGGCATCATCTTTACCATGTGTTTGTCCAGGGCTTATCGTAATAGCACTGCACAGTGGAAAGCTTTTTATAACACACAGTTTCTATTCCATTTCCTAATTTTCATGAACTTTGAGAAAAATGACTGTTCTGATATTCATTTTCTCTATTGATTCCAACTTCTTTGCAGCCCACCAAAAACATTACAGAAAGGTCTTTTGTTACACTCTTTTAAAAAGGCTAATTTCTCATAGAGGAAATAGAAACAGTAGTGTGGAAAATCCATAAGACACAGTAGCTTCCTTTCCAGTCTACAAATGGTGAAAGCAAACAGGAAAGAGAGATTAAAATAGGATGGGCAGAAAAGAGACTTTTGACTCCTTTTAACAGAAAAAATTATCTTCTTTGTAAGTACTGCTTTTCACAAAACATATTTGTTTTCTATGAAAATTTTCAGGTTTTCTTTTAGACATTAAAAAAACAGTATTTTAACTGGAACCCGAAGTGTCTGTGTTTAGAAGTTCATGTTTTTGTGCTACCAAGTAGCAGCCCCTTCCTTTTCACAGCCTTGGCTCCACATTAGCGTGTTAGATTTTCATACACACCATTTCTCTTACCGGGGGGACGAAATGCAATGCTTCACCGAAGGTGTAGTCTGACCAGCATCCTAATCTACAGAGAAGAGTGACCTACAGTCCTGTGGGTCACGGCTGCAGCAAGTTGCAAATCTGCATTTATAAACATGCTGAAGAATTTAGACAACAATGTAACACAACTCTACAAACAATGTCAAGTTAGAGACATTTGAAAGCTGAATTCTCCAGGGGAACTTCCTTGCAGGTCAACCAAAACATACCCTGAAACAGGGAACACGCAGCTGCCCTTCACCTTCCTTTCAATCATTTCTTTCTCATGGTGCCAGGGTGTCGCCTTTGGCTCTGTCCTCTGCCAGCCTCCACGCACCCAGGACTGGCTCAAAATCCTGCCTGCGTTAGCATCTTCAGCACCTTGCCTTCCCTTTCTATTCATAAAACCAAAACACTCATCCAGGCCCTCATTATTGTTGCTGAGATGTGAGATAATCTCCTTCCTTCTGGCCCTGACAGAAGCAATCTTGCCCCTGAAATCCATTCAAAATGCAAATGCAAAAAATCATCTTTCTGGATTACTGCCTCAAGCACATTCCCCCTATTTCATCCTGCCAATCCGCCTACTGGCTCCCCCTTTTTCTACTACATTAAGCACAAATTGCTTGCCTTCATTTTAAGAGTTGTTCTTAGATGGTGACAACTGATCCAAATGCCCTACACATCTACTTAAAACCCAGGTAATGAAGCCTAATAACTATGCACAAAATCTCTTATGTAAGGAGTAGATAGCACTTGATGCCATGCACTTTAGTAACCAGTTCAGTGGAGTAGACCTTCTCACAACAAAACCTGTGGCCGACGTACTCCACGTGGTCTTTTTGCAGGTTGAGCCCAGTGCAGGTTTTTAAAACAGCTGCCCTTCATGAACCATTTTACAACAGATTATTTGGCTTCCAAGAAAACCATGTATGGTATGTGGGAAGTGCTCTGGGATCTTCTTGGCAAGAAAGGAGCATTCAAAAGCTGAGAGCATTCACAGCAAACCTCACAAAAATGGTGGTGTGATGTTCCAAGTCCTTTCTGCACTCAGAGAGAGACTCCCCAGGAAAAACTTCCATCTCCCGTGATGTACTGCCTCCAATTAAGCTGGTATCATTTCAAACAGGTACTTCAGACTCCAGGGGAAACAGTAGCATATTGCACTTCACTTAATGACAGTGTGTAGTTTTCATTCTACAATAAGCAAGGTCCACTGCCCATAGGCATTACAGCATTTTTGCACCATCCCCTAGACCCTCTGCACCTAAAGGCCAGAGTGCAGATGGACAACCTGTAATTCCAGTTTATCTCCAAACTAGGGAACAAAAACCCATTTGAGTTTCAGAATCTGCCTGCACACTACAACTGCAGTCTTTCTGGCTGGTCAAGCCCCAAGCACACATCAGCTCCCCAAACCTTAGACCTACCTGAGCTGGCTTGCATGGAAAGGAAATCCAAAGCATCCAGAAGAAAAGAGAGTTGGGACACGTTCTAACGTGGTTTCCACAGATCACCTTAGGAGGTGGCTTAGTCTCTTTGGAAATGTCCAACAGGTATATACATTAACCCTCACCTTTATTAAATGGGCTCAAGAAATTCCCAAGCAAATAATAGTCCATTATTATGTACGTGAAAGAAAGCTGAAAGATAACTAACAAAGGAAAAACACATCCCCAGGCAATCATATGAGCATGCGTACACTGCACATCAAAGAAAAGCCTGCCTCCAGGAACAGTTTTAGAAGACAGCATCACACATCTCACCATTAGACTAAGTTTCACATGAGCAGAGACTCAGGATTTTCCTGGGGATGGGGGAGGATGACAGGGACACCCACCAAAAAAAAAAAAAAA
>NW_010550858.1:0-10960 GCF_000687285.1 Phaethon lepturus | reverse complement strand
TTCCCTGTAGCAAAATATTTCTACACTAAATATTAGAAAAAGAATCTCTTTTTTGTTAATATTTTGCCAAGGATGACTGGCAAATTACTCTTAGTAAAGGTTTTTAAGAACAGGTTAGACAAGCATCTTGACAGAATGACAGAGGAAGAGTTAATTCCAGCTCAGGCACAGTGATGGACATAGCCTATTTTCCATGATCTGTGTGCAGATCCACAGTTCAGCTTGAACCTCCAAACAGTTTCTTCTTCCACCAAGACTATTTCACATGAGCTTGCACTCAAATTACCCTTTGCCAGTTTACTTCATCCCTACTCCTTCCCCCCCCCTCCTCTTTTCATCACAAGTTACCCAGAAGCTTTCCAGGATTCTTTTGCCCACCAGTGCTTCTAGGAAAGCACCAACCTACAGCATTCAGTTCTTCTCCACGTTCAACTTATGAAAATTAGAAAATCCAAAGCCCACCTGGACTTGAATCTGGCAAAAGAAACGAAGGGAACAAGAATACTTCTACAAATGTACCAGCAACACAAGGAAAATCAGGAAATGGGGGCCATCTGCACGAACAGGCTAGAGGATCTGGTGACAAAGGACACGGATAAGTCTGAGGTACTTTTCTGTTAAGATTTGCCTTTAGAAATCCCATGTACCTGAGACCAGTGGGAAAATCTGGAGAAAGGAAGACTTGGTAGAAAAAAAATCAGGTTAGGATCAGATATAAACAAACGCTACATACTCAAGTCCTTAGGGCAGGATGGGATGTACCCAAAAGTGCTGAGGGAGGTGACCAATGCCATTTTAAGACCACTCACAATAATCTATGAAGGTCATGGCAACTGGAGACATTTCTCAGAAGAAAGCAAATGTCAGTTCAGGAAGGTGGATCTGGGCAACTCAGAGTTGCCCACAAAGTCAGTCAGCCCACTTTGACCCCTGGGAAGGTGATGATGCAGGTAACACAGGAAAACATTTCAGAGGGATCTCAGCAGGCTAGAGAAAGGGGTGACAGGAGTCTCATGAAACTCAAAGGGAAATGCCAAGTCCTGCCCCTGGCAGGAATAATCCCAGGTACCTCTGTCATACCAGAGACCAAGGGACCTGGGACTGTTCAGCCTGGGGAAAAGATGACTCAGTGGAATCTTACCAATGTGTGTAAATACCTTAAGTGAGGATGTGAAGAATACGAAGCCAGACTCTTCTCAGTGCTGCCTACTAAAAGAACAAGAGGCAACAGGCACAAACTGAAAGATATGAAACTCCACTTAAACACAAGAAGAAAACCCTTTTTTACTATAAGGGTGACCGAACACTGGAACAGGTTTCCCAGAGAGGTGCTGAAGCCTCCGTCCTTAGATATATTCAAAGGGTGACTGGACACAGCCCTGAGCACCCTGCTCTATTTTCCCTGCTTTGAGCAGGGGGTAGACTAGACGATCTCCAGAGGTCCCATCCCACCCCAGCCATTCTGTGATTCCACACTGTGTTCAAGATAGGAAGTGGACAAAGCTCGAGCACCACCACAGAACAGCCCTTTCACATCAGCATCACTCTGCACCAAGACAGTTTGATCAAGAAAGGCAACATGTGAAGAGTGAGGAGGGCAGGCAGGCAGGTTGACACAAATTTCAAGACAATTTTAAGTAACCATCAGGCATCTCCTACTACAAATGCAAGAAAAGCAGAAAGCTATAATGTTTAGGATGAAGGAGTTTCCCATCAAAATTTAAAGCTGTTGGTTTATGATTAGTGAAATTAATATATAATTGCACTGACTGCAAATAGAAACATAACACATTAGATTTTACAAGCTTAGGTGTTTTCTAACCACACCTAATACGTGATTTATAAAGACAGCAATTACATTAACATAACTGTGTTTCATATCAACTTATGATATATCTTATGCCTTACTCTAAAGAATCCAATTCCCTTACCTCAACAGTTCTACAAAACTAACTTCATGGAATAGCACCCATCGGTATGAAATGCATTGGAAGGATGAAGGACAGATGCCTTTTTTTTTTTTTTAATACCAGCATGAATAATTTCACAGTTTAACATAAAGTTACAAATTTAATGCAATGTAAAGACAGAAAGGAAAGGATTCAGTCCACAAAGAACACCACTAAACTAATTATCTTTTTTCTGACTTGTCTCCCATGTGACCACAGAATAATCCCTACACAGGAATCTGAGGGTAAAGCACAGGGCATTCATCTCAGGCAGTGGAGAAGAACAGTGTTTCCTAGACATAGGTACAGATATATATTTCATTGACAATACATAAGACAAGAGAACTTTTTCATAGATAAACATCTCCTGCTGATTCGAACAAATGCTTTGATAAATCCAGATGTTTATTCTAGCAGCAGGGAGTGACAATCATAACATTCCCTCCTCAGTCTCAAGCATAATAAATTAAAAAAACCTCCTATGCTCCACTACAAAAGACATTTTTGACATTTACTTTCTACATACAAGCAAAGATTACACTTAACTCACTGAAATAAATGAGTGCATTTATGGTGGTACTCTCCAAGGGACCAACAGTGCACATGGTAAAATGAAGGATCATCCTTTACATTCTTTGGTGATGATCAAAGTCAAATAATACAACTAATTGCAGAAAGTGTCACAGAAAAGTTGACAACAGAGGAACCTCTTAAAAAGCTATCACAGTTTACTTTCCTTGAAAGATAGTTGAAAACAAGAACAACTAATCACCCGGTCAACATTGACGCAAAAATGTGTTAGAGGCACCACTACTATCCCAGTAAATAAATTAATGTCTGCTGAAAAACCTAAGCAGAGAAAACAAATGTGGTATTAGAAGTTTTATTTTGTTACTTTCTTAGACCTTGATTCTTCAGCTCTTTCAGAAGTCAAATAGCACAGCATGCAAAAATAATTTTTAAATAATGGTTATTATCGGTGTAAAAGCTGACAGCACTCCTACTCACATAAACTCTGCAATCTCTGACTTGGAAAAAATAAAAGATATACAAAATAATGCTGCCCCTTACTTCACATCTCATTAATCTGGCTGAAAGAGGCATCTGTTTAGGAACTAAGATCCCTCCCATCCTTTTCTACCCCCCAGCATTGTTCAAAAAAGGTGCTACACACAGTAGTACCGCAGAACCTCTAGATTTACATGTGCAAACCAAATGCCAAAATGAGAGTTGGCAGGATCAAAATATAAAGGGAAGAAAATGCCATGATCACAGATCTCACTGAATGGCTTCATTTGCATGCATCAATGAAAGTCCCTGGAGTGGATAAAAGGTCTTAATTATAAAGTCTGAGATGAAACCATAAAGCACATGAGTGGAGACATTTCTGGTTTAATTAATTTATTTGGGTTTGGGGGTTTTTTTGGTTGTTTTGGGGATTTTTTTGTTCTGTTTTTTTTAAGGTATCCAGAACATAGACTGAGATTATTATTTTTCAACCCCGGATATCTACTAAGCAGGTTTCTTTTCCGAGCTGTAAGCCAAGGAAAGAAGCCAAGGAAAATGGAAATTCCTGAAGATTCTGAACTTGTTGGGTGGTAGTTAAACATTTAGATGTTGCTTTCCTCCTTCCTAGCCATGACTTCTTTTTTCCAATCATTTCACTGGATTTAATTTTTTTCCTACAGAGTGATTTATGAAAAACAACAGCTAGCCAACAGCAGAAGCAGCAACAGCATGAGCTCCAGGTGTTAGGAAAAATCATTACATAATTAATTTTCTCTTTGATATACTATCACATCCCCAAAAATATTATGCTTGAAGATTCAAAGACCTATCACATCCCAGCGTAGTTTTATTCCATGTGTAACATTTTCCTTTGTCTTGGATGAGAATGTATTTCCCAGGAAATACACATAGAAGGATTCAAGAATGGACTGTTCTGTGGCAACTAAAAATATATCAAGCAGTGCTTCAAGACTGAAAGAGTCTGTCGATGTTGTTTTAAGGCAGGATCTAGTAAAACAGATGGCATTGGGTTTCAAACTCCTTTGTCAACTCAGATCAACAATGAGGTGAACAGTGATTTTTCTATTGTCTATATTACATTCAAGAAGTTCCCAAAATTCAAATCTAAATTCAACTTTAAAGGACATAATAGTCCCCTTGGTACTATTGAAAGTTTGAACGTGTTCATATGGCATAAAGCATATAATTCTGCAAGCTGACTCACAGTGACTATAAGAGCATTTGAAGCTGGGATATTTTTTCTTAGCAAAACCTTCTTATATTGCAACCAGAAGTTCATAACTACAATAGGCTTATATTTCTACATGGCAATATACACTTCTTTAAAACGTGTATTCTGGTATTATGTATCCACAATTTACTGTCCGCAAAATGGCTTGTCTTCCACATGGAAGCACTCTAAATAAGATGACCAGCTGCCAAAAGTTGACTGGGGCAGGGAATTTTCACCTCACTCTGAACATGAATCCAGAAAAGAAATGAACAAAGTGAAATTCAAGCAAACAACATGGGGTACCTGAGGATAACTTGGCACTGCAGTAAATGATGAACTAGAAACATCCATGCCAAGAGATCCCTGGAGCCTCAGAATGAATACTTAAAGCTGGTCTCAAAAGCAGGAAGAGATACAGGGAAAGCTTTTGTAAAGCTGCAATATATTTAAATGCAGGGAAAAAAGCAACAGAGATCTCTTGAAAAATTGAATTCAAATTCAAAGTTTAAATATTTTCTTTCCTCTCTGCTTTCTTCTAGCCAAGGAATTCCCAAAATATGGTACACAAGCTACTTCCAACATATATGCAGAGCAAGAACCTCACTTAACTTTTGCTCTCCAGAAGAAAGCCAGGAGCTGCCATCTCAACATACAGGTCTGAGGGCTGCATGTGACCAACCCCAGGTCTGCACAGGAATAAGGTCTAAGCTCCAACCCTTGCAAAAAGTGGAGCAAATGCACCTGCCTATACCACACATAATCCACACTCCTGGAAACTTCTGTTCTAACCTCAAAAAATCCATATATTCAATTTTGAACACAACCCAATATTGCCATGATGTTTTGACAGATTTTTTTTACCTCCCTGTCTCTCCAGTAAAAAGCTTTTGAAAGTCTATCAGCATCATCAATATGCGGTATTGTTAATGAAAACACAGCAGCTTTCCTGCCCTACTCTTTTTGAAGAGCAAAGTTAAAAGAGCATCTCTAGTTTAAACAAAATGCATGAGACAATGAAGACTGACAGAGCAGAAGGCCAGTTTCCAAAATTTGTTGTTGAATGCATTTACATAAGCACTGAGGAGCTATATAATTATGTACTTATCACTGGAATAAGTGTTTCAAAGAACAGGCAGTACATTCTGCTTTACGGATAAAAAGAGGGGGGGGAAGAGAGAGAGAGAGAGAGAGAGAAGAAAAACACCTTCTTCCTTTAATCTAGCTTCATTTTGGAAAGCCTGCAGATATTTCATTTACAGCTTTCTCTTGAAGAGGATCAAGTTGGAGAGATGCTGCTGGCAGCAGCTCTGAAAGAATGAAGAACATCAACAAACAGCCTATCTTTTTTAATCTTAACATTTTCAAATTGAAGAAAGTAAGATTCCATTATTCCCTCTCTGAACCTAAACGAGGACGCTTTGAAGCAAGAAAGAAATAGGATAGTTCATTTAATATCCTCCAAGTGTTCCGCGTATAAGAGATTGCTTTACACATTCTTGAAGGAAAAAAAAAAATCTCTGAAGGACAGAAGCTGGCAGAATAAGGTAACAGTATCCAATGATATATTAAAACTTAAGATTTAATGTATGTAATACATGTTTACATTGCTCCTTAAGACATCAAGGTACAAGACTTCACATAATCAGAGAGTTTAGTTCATGTCCTAGTCTTTCCTGTGCCTTACCTGCCCTTATGGAAGATCTGACCACCTCCTGAACCCCACTGAGGAAACACTGCCAATGCCACCACAGGGAGGGGTGGCAGAGATACAGAAAGTCCCTTGACAAAGAGCTAATTTAAGAGTTTTCATTAAATTTTACATTATACCCCAAACCACTGGCAGTATCCCTTCCTCTTTAAAAATAAAGATATGAAGACTCCTTTTAATTTTGTCACCAGCTGAGAAACATTTCAAAACTAAATGAAAACTGGCAAGTGCAGCAAGCATTACCATCCTTCCACCCCCAGTAACACAATTGTTTAAGGACAGCACTATAGTACAGTGCATTTTTAAATTACTTTTTTCCTCCTTTTTTACCATACAAGAAGTTTGGAGATTGGGGAGAAAAAAAAAAAAGGGTAGCTTCGGCCTGAAAATAAACAAAAAACCCTGCCATAAAAAAAATTCACATAAAACCTTCCTAGATTGATGTACAGGTTGCATATGGTCTAGCACAGAAGCAGCCACATGCTGAAAATCTGAGTAGACAATTTTTCACTGAATAAAGTCTTTTAAAATGTAATAATAATAGGAGGAATGGGGAAAGGGAGGTGGAAAAATCATACTATGTTTAAGCACTGCAGTCCTAAGCATGACTTCATTCAAAGACAAACTGGGCTGCAATGTGTATTTTTAGCTCATAAGTGGGTGCTCATATGCCATATGTAGCTTTTTTACCACAAAGTGTTGATTCCTAAATATAGGCTCCTGCTCCTGTTCAGAGTATAATTGTGGAAATCCATGCTCTAGCCTGAAGCCACAAGGGAAGTGGCAGTTCTTAGCAGCAGTGACTCTGAGGTTAGAAAACCTCCCCCAAAACCCCATCTAACTCTCTTGGGAGATTTGTATTAAGTTAAAACTTGAAGGGTTTTAAGGAGTCTTTATTCAGTGCCCAGATTCACTTTAATCACAGCTCATTTGCTTCCCTTGCCAACACTTCCTAAATTCTCTCTCAGGTCTTTTCTCCTAAGATATCCCTGTGAAGGTTGTCTCCGGTGTGGTTTTCAGGAGAGGAAGGTAAAGGAGACATGGCAGTTTAAACAATACACATAACCATGACAGCACCATAATAGAAAGGACCTCTCAGAGAAAAAAAAATAAGTAGCTTTTAACACAGGATGGAACAAGAATGGATCACTAGGACTGGAATGAGGTGCAGGAGTCTGGCAAACTCAACTCTTCAGAAGGGGAAGGGGCTGGATTTGGAGCAGAGATGCAGCCAGTGGCAGTATCCTGCTTTTTTTTGTTTTTTAAAGTAGGCTTAAAATCACAGGGTAGAGAGGGGAAGCAAATAAAAGAACTGGCTTTAAGGTTAGACCACCAACATCAATGAAAGAAAAGATGTCTACTTGTCCACAGTTTCCCTTCGGTTGCCTACATTTTTACATAAAAAGAATAAACCACCCTTACTTAACTGCTTGCTTGCAAAGCAATATTCACCTCTGCAGCTGCCCAGAGCCGCTGCAGCACCGTAGGAAAGCCTTGCAAAAGGCTATAAAGGGGCGGGGGGAGAGAGGAGGAGGAGGAGGAAATGGCACAGAGGATCATGGAAGCCCCAGATGTGAAATGTTATTGACCATCGCACCTCCCACCCCGGCCATCTGCGAGAGCCCGGCTCTGCCCAGCTTTGCAGCCGGCATGACCTTGAGGCCCTCTGTAGTTACTCAAACTGCACCTGCATGGGATTAAGTATCCTGATAGTGAGTGATAGCCTTGCCTGCTCAGTCTGAAACAGCTTTCACCAGATCAAACAGCAGGAGGAGGAGGAAGAAAAAGCAGCAGAAGGAACAGCAGAGTAGTGCCTTCCTGCCTGGACAGAATAAGCAATAATATTGATTTAGGTTGCTAGACTTGTCCAAGGCACCACCTGCAAAAATCTGTGCATGAAATTCTTAGGTATGTTTGGATCAGTGTTGGTTGCAGCTCACCCATAATTACAGCCTATCAGAGATGTGGATCTAGCCTGGAACTCAGAAATAACCCCTAAGAGCCCATTGCATTTTGTAATGACTTTTTTTGCCTTCTTTTGAATTGGCAAATTTATGATTACTGGCCATTTGAAATTCAGAAGTATATGGGCAGAGGAGATCTAGCACTAAGAGTATTTCTATGGTGTCAGTCCAGCTGCTTGCTTCAAATTTTGCTAATCCTAAAAAGAATCTGTAACATTACAGCATTCAACATATTCCTGAGCCATCACATGAGTTGACATAGCAATAATTTTTTAAGTCCCTTGGAAATACAGGTCCTACAACTATGCAAGGGACTACCACAGCAGTTTAAGAGTCACTTCTGGTCAATTGAAGGAGATGGATTACAGAAAGAGAATTTTTTAATAAAAAGAAATGGAAGAAAAATATTGCAATAACGATTTTCCAATATGTTTCTATTTATACAAGAAAATTCATCCTACTTAAAGGCTTTGTTTTGAAAATATTGTTTCCCAACTTTCAGGAAAAAAACAATGTTATTAATAGATTAGAATGAGAGCCTTAGAATGTGAGAAAGTCCAACTAATCCCTAACTTCAAGAGGTTTTCTTTTTTGTGCCCTTCCCCTGTCCTTTATTAAGAGCAGACTATCCCTTCTTAGAATTTCTATTTCCACTTAATACTATTAGAAATATTGACTGATTTGACATACATGTCATGCAGTATTGGTATGTTAACAAAATAACCTTGAAACGCATTGGTAAATCTTACAAGACACCAGCACTGTGTAGACAAAACACTGCAGCACTTAAATCTAGGTGAATGTATAAAGGAACAGGTGGATGGAAACCTGATCATTTCCACAAAGGGGAAAATTTCTTTTATTTCCCCCCTCCCCCAATTCCACTCATCCACAACTATCCGTCCTCCCAAATACACACTCCTGTTCCCCAAACTTGCAACCACAGCATGTGAGGCTTAAAAAGCTAGCTTGAATCTCCCACCTATTTCATTAGCATTTAATTCAGAGAAAAGTCAACTGCTCACATACAAGTGTTAAAAGAAAAAAAGCGAAGAGGGCGAGCATAGGTACACATATTTATGTATGGTGAGACAATACATTGTCAGACTCAAGAAAAGGCTTAGATATCCTCCATCACCTAAGAAGTGCGACAATGCCTTAAACATGTGCTGCTATGAAATGGAATTTATACAAACAAAAAAGGAAGGCTGATCTGTTCATTTACTGGGTAGAGTGACATCAGTATGACATCAGCATCAGCCAATCACAGTGCTCCATATGTATCTGGTGTTCTTGCACTATTTCATATTTATGGATAAACACCAGGAGGGTGTTAACCCTAAGCTGTGTTTTTCTTCCCCATCACATTCTAAATAAAGCAGCTGCTTCCATTCAGCAGACCTGACCAAAAAAATAAAGCAAAATAAAAAAAAGCAGCCTCTCATCCCAGCATGTTCTCTGACAAACCCAGAAACAATATGTGGAAAGAGCAGCTGGAGCGACGTGTCACTGCTTCCTGAAAACCTGTAGGCAGCCCAGAGCTTCAGCTCAGCTCTTCCTTGGCTAGAAGATGAAGCAACAAGAGAAAAAAAGCCCATAGGGTCAAACATTGGGTCAAGGCTTCTGTTCTCACCGAAAAAATGAATGCAATTGTTATTTCCATCTAAGGCGTTTTAAACTATCTGAACAAGTGAAGTACTGTTCCTCTTCCTCCAACACCACCGTCTCCTCTGACATCATCTTTTGCGGGGGGGAGAGCTTTTTTAAGGCGAGAAGTGAAGCTTATTGCTCACTGGCATGACACAGGATCCCGGGCAGGCACGGCATGAACAGTGCGGGCAGGCCACGGAGGGCCGCGGCTCCCCACGCCAGAGCCCGGCCTTCGACAGCTGGCCCCAGGGGCAGAGCAAAGGGCAAGCGACCTGCACCTCTGTAGTCATCCCAGCCTACACACAGCCAAGCTGGGTGTCACTGAAGGTTGGGCCTTTGGCAGCCTGGGGCTCTGGCAAGGCCGTTAGCATAGCAGGGGTGATGTACAGGTTTTTCCTCACCAATCAGCAGCAGTGTTCTTTCCAAAAGAAGAATTTGTGAAGCTTCTCGTGGCGCCAAGCAAAACCAAAACCAACACCAACCTGCCACCATCCTTTCCCATAAACACGCTTTAGCCCGTGAACCGACCGCCCTAAGGCACGCGCGTGTACGAATGCACGTGCATAGACACGCACAGATAACTCTAGGTATACACAAGCCAAGTAACAGACTCATTTTTCAACTTTCAAACCTTCACCGCAAAAGCAGGATTTCTAATGCAGCAGCCTTGGCTGGAAGCAAACACGAGGTTGAGTTCAGCACACTGGCTTTGAGGTGAATTGGCACCTCTCAGATCGATGTCCCATTCTCACCAACAGACTTAGCAAATTTTCAAAAGAAAAAAAAAAAAGAATTGGCCAAAGCTAACTTCAAATATATCTCCTCCAGGTACTTTGAAACATACCATTTCTCTGCTCATGCAAAATCCATGTAAAAGCATTCTGATTGTGTTATTCACCACCTTATAATTAACATGGCTCAAAGGAGCAGAGGATGCAATATAAATATAAAGCTAATGAGCTGACTTAAAAGGCAGAACATATAACACAAAAACACAGTTTTTATTGGCCAGTATTGTATCCTGGTGCCACTTAATCAAACCCAGCTCATTTTATTTGTACTATATTGCTCAGAGCTAAAGCCTGGTGAGCTGGCTCTGCCATTTAACTACTTTTTGTCCAGCTATGTCTACGCCCCAGCTATGATAATGCAGATACTCATTACATGTAAATAGCACCACATTATAACCAAATACAACTGAACAGCATGTTATAATTTTTTTATATATATACATACACACACACACACACACTAGTGCCAAATACGCATTTGCCTTCTTTCTTCCAAGACATTCTCTGCTAGGCCAGGAGCCTGCATTATAGCCCATCAAGATAGATTTATTGCTGCAGGAAGGGAAATTCCAGCCTCTTGCCAGGTTTTCTCTATATATCCTTTGTGGGATCTATTCATGGATAAAGGTACAGAAACTGTACCTGTGTCTGCAACT
>NW_010550857.1:0-4950 GCF_000687285.1 Phaethon lepturus | reverse complement strand
GCAGCTCTCCAGCCACTCCTCCCCAAGCCTTAAGAAGGTATAAAGAAAAAACAGACTTGCTGTGCCTCACGCTCAGAAGCACAAGACCTGACAAGCATTTGAAGGTTAGCTGTGCTGAGGTGTGAATCTTGCTGACCCAGGTCCTGCAGTCAAATAAGCACCTCTTGGTAGCCGGAGTTCAAAAAGAGAGATGCTATGACATGGACTGAACAGGAACTTCAGTACAGGGACTCTCAAGCAGTATTTCAACAAAATATTAGGGGTTTTATGTGTGTATATATATATGTATACACACAGACAGACAAAAGATCTAAATATCAAATTACATATAAACTAGTGTGGCTGCTCACCAGAAGAATCTGCCATATCCTGTAAACAGTATCTTGCACTGGATTTAGCCTTGTCCTATATACTGCATAAATAAAGCGATTCCTCTTATTTTTCATACATATTATAGTCAGTTATTTATACAGTCTGCATAGCACTTAATTTTTAAAGAGTATTTTGAGTTATGATTTAATCAGACTTCTACACAGGCCTTTGGATAATCTACAGGGGAGAAATACTAGGCTTGTTTCATTCACTGAATATGATTTAAAATGATGTGCCAGAATTTTTTTATTCACTTCTATGCAAAATAATCTAGCTCTCCATGATTCCTTGTGATTGAGATACTATTTAACAAGACTACTGATGGAGACAGTTTAGCAATGAGAATTAAATTCTCAAGTGCACTAAAATCTGCTTAGATGATCTTAACCAATTATGCACTGATTAACTCTGAGTCCCAGCCAGGTATCCAAGGTGAAAGAATGCTACAAGAACACAGAGGAAACACTGAGATGCTGCAGAATGATGTAGGATGGGAAGCTTTAGGAAGGATAAAATGAGATTTAGGAGACTTAGCCTTGGAAAAAAGTCTACAGGCTCCACTCCGTTGTCCTCACAGCCCCACAGAAAGGAACTGTACGCACTGCGGTGGAGCGTGACTGATGTCTGATAAACTCCAGCAATGCCAGCCTGGCTTTTAGGCTCCGAGGGACTTGTTGCCAATCACTGTAAGTTTAAATGCCACCGTAAGCACTAGTTGCACCAAATCTAAAGCACAAAGGAGTACGGCTAAAATTCTGCTTTTTCGCCAGCAGAACAGAAAAACAACAGTATTAAGAGATAATGTTGACACTTAATCTGTCAATATGCCTTGGAATTATCATTGAGATAAGGGAGCACAAGGGACTGGTTTGGGTTCAAAATTAACCACCAAAAGAACCATAAACACTTTGGGGGAAAAATTCACACTCTGTGCATAACCATGGTGCGTACAGAAATTTCAGTCACATAGATCTTCTATGCAACTGTGACGGGACTCTCATGGCTAGATGAAATAAATATCAAGTCTTGCAATAGTGATCAAAGAAGGGATATTATGCAATATCCATCTTAATTTGGCTGTCCTTGTATACCTCCTAAGACATCAACCTGAGGACATATTTGAATGATGGCTTTCGTCCAAATACAGCAGCAGACTACATTATAGACTTTATATACATAAAATGCTGACTGGACACTTCTGCTGCGCAGAAAATCATTTATTATCAGAAATCCCTGGGGAACAAAACATGTCTCTGGATTAACACAAATTTATTAAAGCTACCATTACAGCTTTGTTTATTAAAAATATCTAAATGAGTACCTCTAAAAATCCCTCACATGCCAAAGGAAAATGTTAGAAGATAATTATTGAAAAACCTTGACTCTATCAGTAGGCTAAACGGTATCAGAAACAATTCAGCTGAACTTGCATTTAAATTGAAGAACATGATTTCTTGGTGTGGTATCATCTGAAGAGAAGAGTTAAGCCCCAGAGACATTACAAAACCTTATTTCAGTAAGCCAGATGAACAATCCAAAGTCAGTTTCACAGATAATAGATGACAAATATGGCACAGGAATCGAGTATTTGAGGTTCCTAGGTTTATTTCTCTTCTGCTGTTGTAACTATACTCCCACCATCTACTGTATTTAATTGTATTTAATTTTTTCCAAACTTAAAATATGTTCTCTTCACCAGCAAACTGTGATTTAATATAGTTCTATTTAGCATAATACCATTTTTTATTAATGCTCTGAAGTGTCCCAACTTTACAATATTTCATTACAGATATAGCTTTAGATATGTTCATATGAGCTAAATTAAACTATTATTCAAGTTCTGGCACGTCACAAGATATAAGAAAGAGCCAGCAGGAGGAGGAGCAAGATGCTGACAAAAATTCTGTCTGAGCAAATCATTAGTTATTCTACTGAAGGCTTGAGGATAGATCAGTAGAATCCTGTAGAAAGAAATGACATTAAAAAAAAAAAAAAAAGCCCTGTAGTATTTCTCTCTCTTTTCTAATCTCTCACAACAGTTAGAAAAAAAGACTGATCTGATCAAATTAATTTATTTTTTTCTTTTTACTAATCTGCCTTCTACAAAAATAAGACTTTCCAAACAAAAATTAAGGTTTGTCCTTTGTGGCTGAGAAATTTCACCATGAAAAATACACAGATAAAGGACGTGGTAAGGGGGAAAATTCTGATGTAAACAACATCACAGAGGAAAGTTCTGGGACAAAACAAGGGGGATTTGCACATGAAGATAATTTCAAATTACCCCATAATCATGTTGTCACATTGATGGGACACTCCACAAAAGGAATCCTCAGAAGGAGTTACGGAGTCAAGTCCAGACAACTTTAAAAAATCGTTTTGTATTTAAGGAGGATGTGGAAAAAGGTAGAGCAGCTTTCTAGACGAGCAAGTGACTAGCAGTTTAAGGTAAGTTTCGCTAATGGAAGAGAGCAGACTGGGTTGTCTATGCAGCATCAAACAAGACAAAGAGATAAGAAGGGGAAGAGCTACAGAGAGCCCTGAGAAAGAAAATGGAAATCTCAACTCTTTTTGCTGTGATGGGGAAGCGACGGTAAGAAGATAACTTCATGCCTGTGGGACTGAACAAAAGCAAGAGGAAAACCTAAGGCAAGAAGAAGAGTTTGTTGCAAGTTTATGGTGGATAATAGCAGTCATAGCAATTACCACTGCTACTCCCAGATTTTGTTGCAAAAGACCACACAGACAAGCTGGCAGAGGGAAGCATACAGGAAACTCCTCACACACATCTGCTCTTAACGTTTCCAACTGCTTCACTGACTTTTTCCTGCTCCATGGGAACCCTTTACCTCCTGAGAAAACTAACGAAAGTCATTCCATACAGCTTGGTTATTGTTAGCAGCAGTCAGTTTTACCTCTTTAAAAAAAAAAACAAACAGTACATAAATGGTTTAGTAGTAAGTAGTCGCAATTAAACAAAAGATCTGGTGCTTCTCTCACACGAAATGGCATAAAGCAAGAGCTCACTGAAGTCAACAGGGGCACACAAGGATAATCAAAAGAATGTGTCTCACAGTGTAATTATGGATCAGCCAGGACTGATGCAGAATCAGGTCCAAAGTATCTGGAACCCATCCTTGATCTTATTCTTTGCAATTTTCCTGGATATTTGTATTTCTATGAAAATCTGACTGGTGAAAATCATCTTTTCTGAATTATCTGAATCATCAGGCAAGTGATCATGCCCCTGTACTCAGCACTGGTGAGGCCACACCTTGAATCCTGTGTTCAGTTTTGGGTCCCTCACTACAAGAAGGATGCTGAGGTGCTGGAGCGTGTCCAGAGAAGGGCAACAAAGCTGGTGAGGGGTCGGGAGCACAAGTCTTATGAGGAGCGGCTGAGGGAACTGGGGTTGTTTAGTCTGGAGAAGAGGAGGCTGAGGGGAGACCTTATCGCTCTCTGCAACTACCTGAAAGGGGGTTGTGGCGACGAGGGTGTTGGTCTCTTCTCCCAAGTAACTAGTGATAGGACGAGAGGAAATGGCCTCAAGTTGCGCCAGGGGATGTTTAGACTGGATATTAGGCAAAATTTCTTTACTGAGAGAGTGGTCAAACATTGGAACAGGCTGCTCACGGACGTGGTGGAGTCACCATCACTGGAAGTATTCAAAAAACGTGTGCACTTCAGGACATAGTCTAGCAGGCATGGTGGTGTTGGGTTGATGGTTGGACTTGATGATCTTAAAGGTGTTTTCCAACCTTAATGATTCTGCGATTCTGTGATCTTAATAAACAGTTATTAGTTATAGTTTTGTGTTTGGATTTGTGTATCATCAAATGACAACCTAAACATTAATGTACCAATGGTTTTACAAAAGAGACTAATTAAGAAGCTTTTTTAACACAGTACTGATCAGTAGTATGGTCAATATTTAATATTATTTTTTCATACATCTAATTAGTAGAGAGTAATATGACCATCATGAAAGAGCCATGCTTCTACCAGAAATCATATTTGCTACTTGCGCCAATAGCAGCAGCGTTTCCCATTGTCACAGAACAATTCAAACAGCTAAATATGATTCAAAAACATCAAGTATTTACACAGATTAGAAAACCAATTACAATTATGACAAGTATAAAAGAAAGCTTTTGTAAGGCCTATGTATGATTACATGTCACTTCACACCAACGCCTACTTAAAAGAGGGCTAGGAAGTATTGTTCTATAGAAAAGTATCTTATTCTTCCACTGGAGCAACCAATTCTGAGCAGCACAGGTAGAGATGGAGGTTTTCATGCTCTGGAAGGCCAGGCAGTCCTTTCCCGTACGGCCATCCCAGCTCCGCGGTGACAGGAGGCCTCACCGGAGCAGCAGCTCCCGCAGGCGCTGTTCGGCCATCATCCGCCATACTGCGGCTGCAGCTCTTTTTCAGGCGCTCACACGTGCTTCACACCTTCCCTAGCTGTCCGCCTTGTTACTCTGCCTCTTGCCCCAAGCACGTCTGCCCATCTCCTTCCTCCTCCTCACACACGGCCAAGGGCCCTGACCCAAGCTTAAATAATGCGGCATCAACAGC
>NW_010550856.1:0-8933 GCF_000687285.1 Phaethon lepturus | reverse complement strand
TGCTGCACTCCTGGATTATGTTTTCCCAGGTTTTCCAAGACCTTACACTTGTCCTTGTTGAACTTCATAAGGTTCTTGTTAGCCCACTCTTCCAGCCTATCCATGTCTTCCCACAGGGTGGCTCTCCCTTCCAAAGTGTCTGCTTCCCCACTCAGTCTGGTATTGTCAGCAAACTTCATGAGGGTACACTTGATCCCATCATCCAGATCACTTAAGAAGATATTAAACACTGTTTCGCCCAATATCGGTCCCTTGTGGGGATTGTGATAGGTTGCCAGCTTGAAAAGTAGCTAAGATTGTTAAGATTCAATGCCAAATCTAAAATTTATGAGGTGATTCCTTTTAGACAGTGGGAGGAAAGTGAATTATTTACAGGACCTCAAAATATCACAACCTGGGATTACAGGAATATCTTTTGGGGAAGCTTGTAAAAAAGGTGCCCTTATGATGTGATTTTTTTTAAATCCTCTGGAAGAAAATATTCCAAAACATACATAATTTGTCCAAGATGCAGTCTCTAGCCTGATTCTTAGGAAGGCTGAACAATCTTTGTAGTTATTTAGAAGGGGGTTTATCTCATGTAACTTAGTTTAAGAATTAATCATCTAGTACCATAGGACCCCCTCCATTGTCAATGGAGAGAAGCAACCCCATGTGGTGATATGTATCCCATATTAAAATAAATATGTAAGAAAGATGGGAGCTCTAAAAATGCCTGTCACTATATATTTTTGAATATAGAAGGTGCTAAAATAAGTAGATTTCATTCAGTAGTTCTAGATGGTAAAATTAAATGAGATGGTCCTACCCTGAAAACTATCACTGCTTTCTCAAATGGCAGGGTGTGCTACATTATGATCTGATTTTATTTAAAAGACACAACTCTTAAATGATGGTGGGATATTCTTGCCTTGGGGAAGAACTTCCAATAAATGCCCGGCTTTACCTCCCCTTCAAAAAAAAAAAAAAAAGATGCAATGCAAATGTTTTATCTAATGAAAATCAAAGACATTTATGTGTTACATTTGCCTTGTACCTTAGGAAAGTCCCACCAGTGGCCTTTCCTGCATTTTGATACCTCAGTACGCTGTAAAGTCCAGTCTTGGCTAGTAGCTAGAAGAGAGCTATTGTTATTATTTCTCTTCCTAACTAAATTAAGAGAGGGACTGCATCCTCACCAGATTGACCTTGGAAAGATTGACCTTGGAAACTCTAGTTCAAAAATACACAGAAATACAGAAATATTCAATGTATATCTACAAATGAGAAAAAGACCACCAACACCAACAAATTGCTGCCTTCATTATCAAGAATGAAAAAGTTCTTCATTGTAGGCAACCTCTAATATCATTATACATTCTTTAGGCAGTTCTTTTTTAGGGAAGCTTAGATGCCAGTACATGATTATGGGTAAATATCAATTAATAGTAGCATCTGCCACTTGGGAACTAGTAAAATCAAGCCCTAACCCTTACTGGTCTTTCAAATCAAACTGCTGGCATTGATAATATTTCTGAAAAATCTTGGTTATTGGCAAAAGAAAAAAAGTAGTTACAACAGTGAATTATGCAAAACAAGAAAAGCAATAGCCACAAACCAACCAGAGTAAAACAATCCCCTTACGCACAATTTCTCCCTTTTGTGAGAAGATATAAGAAGAAACCAGGCACGGCTGATATTAAATACACCAGTTAATTAGCCAGTTCACCATTTGAAGGCATTGAAGGTGATGTGGACTGCATAAAAACATACACAAAATAAAAAAGAGAGTTTTCTTCAACCATTTTCACATTCAGATTTCATGATCTCTTTATTTTGTTACATGCTTAGTTTTAATTGTCTACAGATCTAGATAAAACTTTCTTGAATCCAGGCTGAGCCCAAGATTTGCACACCTCAGGTACTGATATGCTGTCCAGCTCATGGTTGATTTATATTTTATTGGCTTTATTTACTATCTGGGATAGCAAAGATGTGACTTACCCACTTTTCTGCATAGTTGTGATTATTTATGCTACACTGGAACCAATTATACTTACTGTGATCTGGTCACAATTTTGTAAGGTAATTAAAAACTGCTGAAAGCAATTGTTTGATTTTAAGAGTTTCTTGTCCGTAACATACAATTATGTATGTATGTATACATATATGAGCCGGTTATTTAGTGAATAGCATTCTAGAACTGAGTGGTATTGTGGAGGTGCTGTGAGGATAGCTGGAATTCAGTGGTTTATTGCAAAGCAGCAAGATGATAGTATATGTACTGGGATCTTTCTGTCTTGTCCTTTCTCTGTGGTGACTGAACCTGTCTCCTTTGCAACTACATAAACAAAGGCCAAAAGAACTGAGTAGAAAAAGTATATCTAAGCAACTTTTTCCCCCCGATTTATGCAAAACTCTCTTTTTTTTTCCCTTTAAATTCTTAAAAAAGAATTATTAAGAGGAAAAGGGAAGAGATAAATTTTCATTCCACATGGGGTGATTCTCCAGCAAAACTAAAGATGAAAACCAGGTGATTGCAGAACCTCCAATGTAGTTGCTTCAAATAAATGTTAAAAAAAAAAATGTTTATATGAATAAACATAAATTATGGATGAAATCACTGAGGGGAGTAGAACAGTAATTCACATGCAGTCCATGTTCCTAAGAGACTTCTCAGCATTTTTTATTATTTATTTATTTATTTATCTATTTATTTATTTATTTATTCTAAGATGTCTTCTTCAGCTCATCCATAGAAGAACCACGCAGATTTTCTAACATATGTTTTCCTGACCCATCTCCCTAGTGAATAGCTGGGATTTTCAACTTCCAGTGAAATTTAGTCTCTACTCACTTCTGCTGGGATATATAGTTTAGCCTTTTCCTGACCCAACATTAGTCTTCTTAACCTGTCAGTAGAAGGCTATGTATTGGTATGTTTAAACCTACCTTTATGCTGAAAAGCACTGATGCAGCTTATGTCTGTTATTTAAAATGTTTTCGCTCTTAGTACTGAGGTTCTCTTCATCACTTTTAAAAGGGTTATTGAACATAAGTGTAGTTTTTAGAGTGATGTTGTTCAACATTTCAGATAAAATATTAGGACAGATATATTTTTGAGCAGCAATTTACGCCTTAATAAAACGTTGTGATATTGAAGTTCTGAAGAAACAGTAAATAATGGAACTATGTACCTAGGGGAGGATGAAAATATAAAAGTGTATCAGGGTTTGGTAGCTTTTGGATCAATAGATAATCTTTCCACCTGTCACCTGGAGGCTAAATTACTTGATTAATGGCAGCGAGGATGTCTTGGACATGCAACATGTAATATGTTAGGAGATGGAACTCCCCCAGGTATTTTGGTTTATAGCTAAAGCAGCAGAGAAGACAGAGGAATGTGTGAAAATAGTGATCCCAAATTTTCTTACATAGTTTCAGGCTATTATTATTATTAGTAGTAAATTGAAACATTGAGCTACTAAATTATGCATTTTAAAGAAAAAGGACAATAGCTCTCTCTAACATCTCATTTAATTGTCGTACACATTGGGGTTTTGTGTGTGACATTATGTTGTAGGTCTGCAGTTGCTGCACTTTTTGCATATTTCTTGGCATTCCACCCCCTTTTTTAATAGGTTATTGTTGTCAGCCATGTTCGTCAGTTATTGATTATAATTTTTTAAAAATAATATGCTCAAAATAGTGGGTTTGCATCTCACACAACTGTAAGTAATCCTAATTTTCCATTATAAGGATGTTCATTACCATAATATCTAAACCCTCTTTCTAATAATAATTTTGGTATTAGAAATTTTATCTGTTTCATGTGCTGAAATTTCAGCTTTATGATTTCCATATTGGTGGTATTTGGAATTATTCAAAACTAACACCACAGTTCCAGTCTGGAGCGTCTTCTTCCAAGGTTGACTGTGTCTCATCCAACATGCACTATGTCTCTAGGCTGATTGGCCTGACCATTCATATCTTGATTCTGTGATATTCTCTAGGATTAGAAAAGAGCGTCCTATTAAGTACCTCATGCTGATCAGAAGAATTCTGTAATAAGCAAATCATGGGATATAAATGTCCTTAATAGATGTGAAAAATATTTCAGGAGGTTTTTATTTTACTCCAATGGTATAAGCTGTGAAAAGCTCATGAAAAGAAGAAAAGGAGGGAGAGAGAAAGGTCTCTTTTCAAAGGGAAAAACAGTGCTATATCGTTGCAGATCATTCTAGCAGATGCTGAAGTTTCTTACCATCCTTGAGTGCTTTTTGGTATTGTTATTATTTCCCTTCCTAACTAAATTAAGTTCCCTAAGTAAGTACTTATCTCAGTATTATGCAGTTTTAACTGTGAAGCTTTTTAGACTTTGCTTAATATAAGGAAGGCAATGATTTTATTCAGTGTTTATTTTATTGTTCAAGTAGTATTGTTAACAGAGGTTGCGACTGTAGGCGTTTTCTAGAGTAAAAGGACAGCACCTAGATTTCTTCCACTAACCAGATATGGATTTGTTGAAAAACAACTCAACTTCTCATGCCAGGTGGCAAATCAGTCTTAAAAGTGCTTGAAAAATATATTCAGGGAGCTGGATCTTACGTTGCGTGATCAGACAGCAGCCTTCGGGTAGAAGTGCAGCGGAAGCCCCGTTCCTGACCCCACAGGCAGCACAGCCCCTGGTCAGGAGCCCATGGAAATGAGCTCGTCCTGATCAACTGAGAATAAATCAAACAGGCAGGGAAAGGCTCTAAAGAAATTAGGATGGGAGTAACAGAGATTGAGAGAATAATTTGAAAAGATCTTGAGTACAAACAGTATGCAAATGCTGTTAATGGTCACTAGAAATCAGGAACCTGATAAATATATTCTACTGCAAACAAAGTTCTCCTTATTACACCATAAATAGACTCAACTGTCCACAGGAACTCTGAATACCAGTATTTTGGCATTCAAGGAATTCCGTGCATTTCTCCTCCTTATCCTTTTAATCCAATGCCAACTTCAATTTTTACCTCCTTTTTATCCCACCTCCAAAGTCTCTCTTACCTTTGCAGGAAAAGATTAACAGTGAAATGCTATAAGGCTCAATACTAAGCTTTATGGTTTTTTTGGGGAAACACAGGAAGCCACTGAATTCCTTCCTATCCCTGCTAGTAATGAAGGCCAAAAATTTATCACAGAGCAACAATAATATAAGAGTATTTAAGGACTTAAATAGATAAACTTTAATAAACTTACATTTTCAGCACAGAGCAGATGGTGTTTGACAGACCTGCCTGAAGCTATGTAACATCACATGCCATGCTATTTGTTTTTCAATAATGTGATTTACTAAACAAATTTCTCCTCCTTTGAAATCATACAGTGAAGAAGGACTTTTCTATCCAGATTAAAAGGCAGTAGCCATTTTATAACAGGTGAAGGACACTTAAAACTCCTGGGGAAGTAAAAGCTGTGTAGAACATGAGAAGTGTCACTGTGACTTCATCCATATTCATGTGTTGATAAAATATTGCTTTTGAGAGAGCTCAACTGGTTCTCTGTCCACTTGGTCCGGTAGCCTGTGTTCCAGCACAGGCTGGCTCGTGCCATTTAGCATCTCAGGCAGCATGTAGTCATGATTCGGGCAATTACACAGGGCAGGGAGTTTTTTGGTAAGCAATATAGAACAGGCTTTTCTCTATTTTGGAAGGAGAAGAAGCCGGCCAGATGGATATTGACAGTTTGTGTTGTGTGGCCCCAGGGTCACAGAAGGGTTCCCAGTTGTCTTGTGTTTCACGATAGGATGTAACTTAAAGGCCACTGTTTATGTAATTTAAAACTAAACTAAAAAAGTTACAGGATAAATTTGAAGAGAGGCTTAGGAGAGGTGTTGGACGTAGGCTACCATGGGCCTACTCTCGGTGATAGTTTCCTCCTATGAGCAGTACAAAACACCCTGGTGTCCTGGTTTCAGCCAGGGTAGAGTTAATTTTCTTCTCAGAAGCCGGTGTGAGGCTGTTTTGGGTTTGAATGAGAAACTGTCGATAAGGTGCTGACGTTTTGGGTTGTTGCTGAGCAGTCAAGGTCAGTCCAGCTCCTCGTGCTGGGCTGCCAGCGGGGAGCTGGGAGGGGACACAGCTGGGACAGCTGACCCAGGCTGGCCAAAGAGATATTCCATACCATACGACGTCATGCCCAGTATATAAAGCTGGGGCGAAGAAGAAGGAAGGGGTGGGGGGACGCTCGGAGTGACGGCGTCGTTCTTCCCAAGTAACCGTTCCGCGTGATGCAGCCCGGCTGCCCTGGAGATGGCTGAACCCCCGCCTGCCCGTGGGCAGTGGGGAATGGATTCCTGGGTTTGCTTTGCTTGTGTGCGCGGCTTTGGCTTTACCTGTTAAACTGTCTTTATTTCAAACCATGAGTTTTCTCTTTTACTCTTCTGATTCTCTCCCCTGTCCCACCGTGGGGGAGTGAGCGAGCGGCTGCCTGGGGCTTAGCTACCGGCTGGGGTGAAACTACAACACCTGGTTAGGAACCTAAATTACAAACTTTTAAGTCAATCTCAAAATTCCAACTTTATCCGATGACCATTTAGGAGCATGTGCTCCTAAACAGCGCAGTTTATCGGATGTCTGATTTATTCAGTGTCGTTGTATCCCGCAGCTGACTGCCCTGGAAGAAGTCCCAAGTTGCTCTTCAGGACAATTTTCTGTCCCCCTAAATGGGTGCTGAGCATTAAGTGCTTGACCTTGCATGTTGGTGGTGAGCACAAAATATGTCTGCCCTGCATGAGATGAGTGAAGAAGAATTGTTAACTAGTTTTCTTTCAGAGCTGTAAAATACCATCCCCGTGTAGCCTTAAGTGTCATAGTGTTTGTTTGCTTTTTAATTATTCGCATTGTGTTAATATTCACTACAATGTGCACAGTTTAGCAAATTATTCCCTGATTTTATAGGGGAAAAAAAAGGGTTTATTTGCCCCTGCAAAAAATGTCTTAAAACGTTTTGTGTGGTTATGTGACTTTCTAAGCCAATGCACTAAAGCTAAAGCAATAAGAAGAGAGAGAAGAATTTAAACGATATCACAGAAATTGAATTATTTGACTGGGAAAGTAAAGCATCCCAGAACACTAATGTCACCAAGGATACTCGGTTCAGCTAGTACACAGTACACAGATGGAGTAATTGAAAATTTTCTTGGAATATAGCTTTGTAGTCTGAGAGAGTAGGAACCTGGCTGAGACTAGCTCATCTGGCAGTCCCCACTGGACCATTTCAACAGCTAAGAGAGGCTTCCTATACCAAACTTATCTGCCCAGGTCTGCCTTGTTTTTATTGTGGAAATTCAGCTTGAAAAACTATAGATTATGTGCATGTATGACAGCTGCCGTCTGAGACAAAATACCAGGGACTGAATTCAGAACATCTACAAGTAAACGCATGCGCTGAAATTGCTTAGGCTAAAGAGCCATAGTTCTTTAGCTGGGGACCAGAAGAACTCAGTCAGATGATGAACGCAAGAAAATTGAGATAAAAATATCAGCGTGTTACACAGATGCCTCCTCTTGTGTCATAGCGAACACTTTCTCTCTATTTTCCTATGTCAATTTGTATGATTAACTCCAGAATTTGTAATGGTTTCTTTTTAAAAATCTAAGAGGTAAATTTATGTTTTATATTAAATTCTGGCAGCACTTGATATTTTTGCATTTGAATTTCTACATAAGAAAAGGGGATGGGTTTTACAGATATCTAAATGATCATAAATACATTGGCCCCGTTTCATAATTAGAATTACAGACAATAATAGAAAGCAGGCGTTCCCTCGAATGAATGCTTAAAGCAGAAGACTGGAGCACAGGCCACTTGCCAACGTGGCCATGTAGAGCTGATAACAGTGCTGTACGTTTGAGAGATCATTATTGAAAGGGGATGTTTAATCCCCATCCCTCCCTAAAAGTGACTTCTCTATAGTTCCCAGAAACGTATGCTATTAAGCTCAGCTGGAAATAGAAAATTGCTCTTAATCATATGCAAGGAAGAATTCTAAATAGGAGTATTTGAAAACAGCATTGGGAAGGAAAGAGTACTGCCAGAAAGAATGGAAGACCATTTTGATTCTTGATGAAAAGCTATCAAACAGAGTTCAGTGTGATAAGAGATGTAACAAATCTTTAGAGAAGCAGTTCTCTCTTAAGAGAAAGGTAATACAGCTGACAAAAATCACTTAATGCTTTTTGTACCATTGAACCTAAAAAAATATATTTTTCCATTGGTTATGAGACACAAAAAGCTTTTTTCCCCCTTTTTAATCTTCATGAGGATTTTTGATTTGAGTCTTCCTGCAGGGAAGTGTTTTAAGTGGAATTCTTCTTTATACTGCACCTAATGTCTGCCAATATGGTTCCTGTTACAGGCATAGGGACCATTTTCCCTCTGTCCTCAAGCTGTGTTGCTGCTTATTATCATGTTTAACATTCCCAGTGCCTGGCAGGATGGAGATTAGAAACCCTTAATATTCGTTTTATAGTGAAAGGGCTTGCCAGATTTTTTGTAGTATAGGCTATAATATATGCACATAATTTATTGGTGGAAAAGTTCTGAACTCTCCAGTGAGTCACCTTAATCTTTCTTCTTAACATTTTAGGACTGTTTTAAAATAATCTGCTACGCCCCCCAAACGTAAAAATGCTAAAAACATTACATTGGAAATAATAACTTGATGGAAGCAAACAAAAAGAGATGCAGAGATTTCCTTTGATGAATGTACTTTTTTGTTTGTTAGGGTTTTTTTAAGCGTATGTTTTCTGGAGTATTTTTGTCTAACTCCAAAATTTTATTTTTAACAGACTGGAAGGAAGGAGAAGGGGGACCCACTCAACATTGCTATTGACAAGATGACCAAGAAAACACGAGACCTTCGAAGACAGGTAATCTTTGCTTTTTATAATCACAGAATCACA
>NW_010550855.1:0-2056 GCF_000687285.1 Phaethon lepturus | reverse complement strand
GGGAAATCGGGTACGAACTGCCCTGCCGTGGGAGAGGCCTGTGAAATCACGAAGGCAGCGAGATGAGGGCAGGAGCGGAGTGAGAGGCCCTTCCAACTCAATTATAACAGGCGTGACGGGGGTTTATTAAGTCGTTCCCAAAGTCACAGAACAGGGCACACAAACCCATTGCTGCTCCAGTGACAGGAGGCTCTCGGTTTTGTGAGTGAAGCTGCTTCAGTGCCACACAGTCCATTCCCGGCGGCGTCTCCCAGGATACAGCCTGGTTTCCACCTAAGGAGGTTACAACTTGCCCTGCTCGCATGCAGAGTATCTTCACTGCAGCTTCTTACCTCCACGAACTGCTGCCCTGCCTTTGCTCAGTCTTTTCTACACAAATCCAAGTCTTCTGGTCTTTCTCCTACAGATCATAAAGTTTTCTAGAACTCCGGTCATTTTTCTCGCTCTCTGGTCCCAGTGGCTCCCTCTTTCCTGCAGCCTGGGACAGAGATCTCGACACCGAGTTCAGCTGAAGACGTTCCAGACCTGAGGAGAGCAAAAGGTTCACTTCACATCCATGGAGATGAAACAATGTTTATTTGCTTTCTGGTTAGGCTTAAGATCTCCTGACTCCTGTGACACGGCAGGTTTAACATGTATGACTTCAGGCATCAATTACACAAACAGTGTAATTGTTTGTTTTTATGCATCCATTGCCATGAACACCAGCGTTAATTCGTTTTTGACCCACTTTAACACCCAGAGCCCTTTCTGCAGAGCTATTAAAGCACTAGCAACACAGGGTTACACATTTGTGCAGATGGTTATTCCTCCTTAAGTGCCTTTTCGTTAACTGAATTACCTACCATTTATTTTACATAATTGTCTCAACTTGCCAGGATCATTTTTATTTCTCAGAAGTGTTCGCAGCTCCTCCTGCTCTGGCAAATTTTATGCTGGTCTTGGAGACATGACTGACAGTATTTAGTTCCTGCAGAACCGGGCTTCAAACCTTCCTCCACTAGCACAAGGGAGCTGGCTACAGGTCCTTTGAAGTATGTCTTCTCAGCTACTTCTACACCCACTTACTAACTAGGGACAGCCAACCTGAAGACCTCATTTCCCTTGGCTACCAATGAAAAATACAGAGAGAGAGGCAAAGGCTTTCTAAAGCTGATGACAAGCACAAGAACCTAGTCTCAAGCTTTTCTCAGCTACCCACTAAGGCGGCTGCTGCTGGCAGAGAACAAAAAATTATTTATTTACTGTGATTTATGCTTAAGCGTTGGCTAGTGTGGATGTATGACCTTTTAACGATACAACCGCTTGCCAGTTAAATGGCTTGTTTGGTTACTGGCCTCAAGTTGCCGAAGTCAGGCTGACCAGACTTTAAGTTTTGGGCCCCTCACTACAAGAAGGATGCTGAGTGCTGGAGCGTGTCCAGAGAAGGGCAACGAAGCTGGTGAGGGGTCTGGAGCACAAGTCTTATGGGGAGTGGCTGAGGGAACTGGGGTTGTTCAGTCTGGAGAAGAGGAGGCTGAGGGGAGACCTTATCGCTCTCTACAACTACCTGAAAGGGGGTTGTGGCGAGGTGGATGTTGGTCTCTTCTCCCAAGTAACCAGGGATAGGACGAGAGGAAATGGCCTCAAGTTGTGCCAGGGGAGGTTTAGACTGGATTTTAGGAAAAATTTCTTTACTGAGAGAGTTGTCAAGCTTTGGAACAGGCTGCCAAGGGGGGTGGTGGAGTCACCATCACTTGAAGTGTTCAAAAAACATGCGGACATGACACTTCAGGACATGGTTTAGTGGGCATGGTGGTGTTGGGTTGATGACTGGACTTGATGTTCTTAAAGGTCTTTTCCAACCTTAATGATTCTGTGATTCTGTGAACTGGATCGCTGCGGCCTGTCAGTCCCTCCTTTTGAACTAGAAGGATACTTTTGCTCTTTTCCTGTCCCCGAGACTTGAGAAATAGCTGTGAGAGACAGCTCCCCCGCTCCCTGTGGTAGAATGTAATTTCTAAAATGTGTAGTGCATCTAAATGCCCTTGGGGTTGGGGAGTGGGTTTTGTTTGTT
>NW_010550854.1:22625-29379 GCF_000687285.1 Phaethon lepturus | reverse complement strand
TTGGCCTTGTTGAACCTCATGAAGTTCACGCTGGCCCAGTCCTCGAGCTTGTCCGGGTCCCTCTGGATGGCATCCCGTCCCTCAGGCGTGTCAACCGCACCACTCAGCTTGGTGTCATCTGCAACCTCGCTGAGGGTGCAACATAAAAGCAGTAGATCAGCCACACCTGATTAGAAAAATCCTAATCTTTCCTAGTGCCTTGTTTTCAACAGTGATCAAAAGCAGAGCCCAGAGAAGAGCAGCGTAAGGCAAGCAGGTAGAGATGTGTCCTCAAAATACTATCATGGAGTCCAGGAATTTGCTTCTTGGAAATTTTCTGACCCGAGGTTGGTGTCTTAGTGTTTAATAACCACCTAAGTCATCTCTTTCATCTTGCCTGGAGGGAGTGAAGGGTTGGCATAGTTTTGTTTCACAAAGGGACGGCTGGTGCCTCTGGGAATATGTGCAGCACCATGCACACAGTGTTGTGCACAAAGCTCCCTGGCTCAGGAGGGGCTGACGCCTCTGTAATTATCCAAAAACTGCCCCCCAGGAAGGTAAAGGACCACACCACAACCCACTGATCCATTTGCAGTGGTCTGTGTGTCCTACTTGGCTGCTTATGCAGGCCCAGCACGATGCTGTAGTGGTGCTCATTGAGACACTTGCCAGAGGTTACAGGGATCTGAACGACGCTGTTAGAGGTTTATGGGTTGTTTTAACAACTAAAGTCTTTTTCTGTGATATTTCTCATGCGCTGGTTGCATCTTGAAAAAATTAGCCATTAAGACAGCTTGATTTTAGCTTATGATTAATTTGATTTTTAGATGTTACCTCTGTTCATTTGCCCTTCTGGGAATTTCTACATGAAAACACAAATTGTTTCTTGACAGAACACAGCTCAGGAAGGGACAACATGAATTAACTGAATTATAAGGTGAGATATTGCTAAGTGCTGCAGAAAAGTGCTGCTTTGGGGAGCATTCCCTTGCATTTGAGAAGTACAGGAGATGCCTCCTGCAGGGCTCCCATGATGGAGCAGTGCTATCCCACATCCTCTGCAGAAAACTGGTCAGAGGCTGGTCCTGAGCACCCAAGCACCAGGTAGGTCATATTTCTCATATGAGAGGGGATAAAAAGCTTTCCACCCTGCACATGCCTGTACAGCACAAGAAAGTTATTTTGGAATTGTTTTATAGCGGCTTTAAAGAACTGCCTTGGTTCCTTACCTTGCACATCATTGCTTGTTAAAGCCAGTTGCCTTAATTACCACAAGTCCAACTCTGCAGGATTGAGAGGATATTAAAACTAATAAATGTAAAACATGTCTCTGTATCTTTCTTTATGTATCTATAGAGCTGAGCCTATGGGCAAGTCAGTTAACCTCTCTGCCTCATTTTCTTCATCCATAAAATGAGACTAATAATCACTTACATCTCAAGAATATTCGGAGAATTAATGTGCTTTGAAGGTGAGAAGTGGGCTATGAATAGTGATCATAGTGAAATAGAAGGGGGGGAAAAAAACCCCCAACCTCCCTCAAACAAAAATTTGTTTATATCATCTCTTTTAATGGAAGTGCTGGCATCAGTTCCTGTTCACTGGATTATGGAAATTTAGGACTCGAGCAAAACTTTCTAAAGGAATTAGTTTGCCTTTGCCTTGATTTACTCCCTGTGTTTTATGCTTTCAGCAGCTCTCTACATCTTTGCATGGGATTGGTTCCTGTGTTTTAAATATTTTTTGGAAGAAACGGTCTCTGAGCATCAGGACGAGGGCGATTCCGAGGGTGTCCATTTCAGTGGCCATTCAGCTAAGCCTTTATTCTGAAGTGGGCAGCATAATTACACTGATATAAAGCGGAGCAGGGCAGGTCTGTGCATCTGCTGTGCACCTACACCTCCGCATTCACAGTCTCCTAATTGTGTCGTTACCTCAGCCCCCGCCCCGTGCGTGGAAAATCCTGTTTTTAGGAGTCTTTACAGCAGTCCCAAAAAAGCCATTCCCATATAGCGTTCTTTTGTTGTCTGACAGTGCCTAGAATAAATGTCACAGATTTTGTGTATCTATATTCAGTATATTTTGATTTTGAGTGTTAAGTACTGTAAGGTCGTTAGACGTACAGGGAACTGATGAAAGTACAAAATTTGAGGAGAAGGTGCTGTCCTGCCCGTATGCTTTGTGCTCGTGCCATTTCCAGTTCACCACGGAGGGGTTACAGGCAGAGCATAAATCTTCACAGAACATAATTCTGTTTGTCTTTCTGAAGACTACTCATAGAAATGCAGGCACAATTAAGTTAAGAGCGCTGAAAAAATGTCTCTAAAAGAAAGAAAAAAGGATGACTCATGCTACTTACTCTCCCACAGCATAAGTTTATATCCCTCTGAGAGCGATGTCAAAAACGTGAATCATTTCTGTGTTAGCAAAAGCCAAACTTGGGCGCTGCCGGCGGTACGCTTACAGTCGTGTCAAAATGAATCACCATCACAGGGTTCTCTTTGTCATCCCGTAAAAAACGTACCCCCGAATTCTAGGCACTCCTTCATATTTGACATGAATATTCATTCACGATTAAAAAGCACGTGCCCAGCTTTGTAAGCAGGAAAAATAGTAGAATAATGGTTACCATTGGCGCTTTGTGATTGCGGCTTTGTGGTTGGCATTAGGCAGCGGCGCTGAGAGCGAGAGCCTGTGAAAAGCTGCTGCAGGGGTTGTGTCAGGGACAACCGTGCTCTGAACAGCGCTTGGCGCTTTTACGCGACTTTTTTTTTTTTTTTTTCCAAAAGATGATCTTGGAGCTAAAGGCTCTCCACGTTCCTGCTGAGGCAGCACGATGCCCTTATTCAGCTGGATTAACTGAGGCACAAAGCAAGGTTATGATTTTCAGAAGTGCTGAGCCTCCGCAAGTCTCTCGGCCCCTGTGTGGGCTCTCGGACAAGCAGGTCCAAATGACTTGTTTAGGGCATACTCTGAATTTCTGTAAGAGCTGGAAATAGAAATCCAGGAGTCCTGACCTCTATTCTTGATGTTAAACCCGTAGCCACATTTCTTCTTGCTACATGTAGTAAAATGACCTTCAGCTGCAGAAAAGTGAAGCATCAGCAAAGCCGGTTCATAACTGGGATGGTTTGCTGAAGATGGCCATTAAGAGAGGTTTGAAGAGCAAATACAGCAGCCTTGATCTGCCACATGCTGCTGGCGTGGACTGGAAAGTGTGTGGCAAACACCTTGAGGCTGTGGCGAGCGCAGTCCCAAGGGCTTCCTGGGGGATGCTCCATGTCTTTTTGGTAAGAAAACAGAAGAGAAACCCCTCCTTGAGCAGCAAGTCAGCACACAGACGCTGCCGCGTGCAGCGCTGATCCTTATGAAGATGTCAACCCATCCACACTGTAAATTGGCACATTATATGCTTCATTAGGATACTATATCAGGACGGGGAACTGTACTGACAACAATATGGTCTGAGCATCTGCGCTGCAGCTAGAAAATGGCTGACAGTGGGCATGTACCTCTTACATGTGGTCAAGGGCTGGAAATAATTATGTAAACTGCACTAGCTTTACACTGGGAAAAGCATAGCTGTTCGTGGCGTGTATTACCCATGGACATTTGATTTCTCTTGTGTGGAGGTTCCAGATGGCAATGGGAAATGTTGGATACATCTGATCTGGGATGTATGGAGGGGAGAAGTTGGAGATGAGCTGCATCAGGGACAGTCTCATCTCCAACCTGGATTTCCTTGTGCTGCTTGTGACCTGTAAGTAGGGTTTTGCATACTGGGCACTGGAAAGGCTTCCCTCCATGGTCCGTGAAGTCCGGTGTGCTGCCTACGCCTCCAGCAAAGCTGGACCTGAAGCTCCCGCAGATGTTTGTGAGCTAGCTCTGCTTGGCTTGGGTAGGTCCTATGAGTGGTGAACATGGAGCTTGGTTTCTCCTAGGGGTTTTGAGCTGAGCGTGAAGCTAGGTCAGGTCTTTGCAAACGACATATTGGCAGTGTCCGGGGTATAACCATGAACACACTGAGCAGCATTTGCTCACGTGGGATCGCTGTCTTGGTGCAAATTGGTGAGGGTTTTGCAAGGCTAGCCACCTGCTGGAAGAGAGCGCTGACTTTTTTATTTAAAGCTGAAATATCATCCTGTTCTCTGTTTTGCAAATATTCCCTGTGAAGAAACAAGGTAAGGAAGAAGCGCCCATGCCAACAGCCAGTGCAAAACCCTGATAATCTTTTGATTGGCTTTGGGAGTCCATGCTGAGATGATTGCTTGGGCGCCTGTTCCTTGGCTTCAGCCCTTAGGTGTAAATGAACCTGAGCGACGCAGTTGCAGGGTAGTTTGCTTGGGGTTTTGGGAGTCCCACAGCTAATATCAAGGGGTTGCTATTATGCAGCCTGGAGGGGTTAGCGCTGTCAGCAAGGGGAGAACATTGATTTTGTACCACCTTCAAGGGAAGGAGAACTGAGAGCCTGTGAGTTTTTGAACTGCTGGAAGGAGGGATGAGAACTGGTGAGCTTTGGAGATGCTCACACAAAGATCAAAATGCCCAAGAATGGTTATCACTTGTGGAAATTATGACTTAATATGCCTTTTGAATTGCAGGAAAGCATTGCAAAACCCTGGACCCTTCATATCGTTAAGTGATAAGCTATTTTCTTGCAACGCCACATGTCCAAAAAGGAATACATCAGAAGTATAATTATTGTGATAACAGATAACATTCAGCATCTGAAATAGATTTAGTAAAGCATTACTAAAGAAAAAAGAAATGAAAGGTGTAAATTAAATCTCCATAATGATGAGGGATTTGCATGATATCAAGTGCTATGATACCCTATAAGCTGATAAATAACCCTTGTGCTGGTTCCCTCTGGGAGTCATGTTTGCATTTTATGATAATTATTTCTTGTCTTGGGGCATTTACTAAGGAAAAAGCCCAGAAAGTTAACAATAAATTTTTATAATTAAACTTCAAGATGAATTGAGGCTTTCTAGACATAAATCTTTTCATTTGTGCCAAGCTGTAACATTTTGTTAGCACGATATCAACTAATTTATGGAAATATTGCCAATTATGGACAAATTCATACAAATGAAACAAACAATACTGACAATAATGGAGCAAGTAGCATATTTTGATACTCCATGGATGTGACTATGTTATTAATGAAGACAACTTCAGTTAGTTTAAGAAAATGCCAGATCTGTTTTTAATGAGAGGAAAGCTCCTGTGAAATACAAATGAAAGTTGAGGAATTAATACGACCGTCATGATCCTGCTCCCCCCGAAATTTGTGCTTAATCATCTGGGTCCTCTATCTTTAGGCGCTCTTAGATATGAGAGTGGGAGAGCAAAAGCCCTAATCCCAGTTCTTATACTGATTTGCTGCATGATCTCATGTGGGCTATGTGACCTATCTGGATTGATTTACCCCCATCTCTAGATTAATTTTTGCTAAAGGGAAAATGTCAAACAAAACAATAATTGCAGGTCTCTACAGAAGTCATCATCAGACCATCAGTGAGGAGGTGAAGGAGGATATGTCAGGCCCCCTTCCTCCTACCCCGAAATTAGGATGTGTTTACCCACTGCAGGAGGTCAGGATGGATGTGTTGACAGACACCCGTGCTACCACACTCCCCATAATTATCAAAGTCACCCTTCTACATTGTTTAGCAGCTGATTTGTAATCTCCATATCACCCTCCATAGACCCCTACTTAACTCAGAGATTGCCTTTTATAATCTGTAATTGCTTCTTACATAGCACAGAAGTTGTTGGGGACATCAATGTCCCCCTAACCAGCAGACTGGAAAAAAAAAAAAAAAAAGATAAACCTACTGGAAAAGGCTTTGGGTTGCTGACAACAAAAGGGAGGTTCAAACATTTACCAAAAAATATCGTGTCTATCTATTTCCCAAACACTTCAACCAAGGGAATTTGTCAGACTGCCCTAGCATAGGACCGTGACTGAGATATATTTGGCAGGTTGGTTTGGTTTGGATAAAATTGAGGAAGTCAACTGGGATAACCAGGTTGATGTTGTAAGACTCGGCCTTAATGATGAATGTGATGAACTGTTCAAAACAGAGAGGTAAGGATTGAGGGGATTTGTATCGATCAGGAAAGATCAGAATGAAAAGAATGTGTTGGAAGGTTCATTTTTTTCTTATGCAAAAAGAAGCAGCCAGCTATAAATAAATTCTGTGGTTTAAAGAAATAAAAGGGAGTAAAATCTTTTGATTAACTTGAAATCCTGACAAATGGAGAAGCGCTCACAGCATTGACAAGCTGAGAAAGGCAAAATGTTTTTCTGTCTGTTGCTTGGCATTCGGGGAAAGTGGGATTTGGGGAAGGGAAGGTTACTGCTGCTGCGGGGGAGCAAAAACCAAACTGCTGCTCCTCAGCCCTGCTTGGGGGGGTCCCTGTTGGCTTGAACCCCCTCTGAGCTTTAGGATCCAGTTTCATGGGCTTTGCTTCTGCTCCTGTAGTCTGTTCTGTATTGCCCAGTGCTCTGCTGCCGGCCCTGTGACACCTCCCTTGGACTATTTATTGAAGTGTATAACTATTTCAGCGTACCAAGGTAGCTGTTAGTGGAAAGCAGGAGCTGAGTGGACCATTTACATGGTATGTAGTGTTTTTTCTGGTTTTGTTACTGTTCCCTGGCTAAGGTGTTGACGCAGCAAAAGGAAAGATCCTTTGGACTGGTGCAGCATCCTGTAGCGGGCGGATTCATTTCATCCCTGTTGCTCCATGTGGACCTGGGGACCGGT
The DNA here is from genome assembly GCF_000687285.1 of Phaethon lepturus. Lineage (NCBI taxonomy): Eukaryota > Metazoa > Chordata > Aves > Phaethontiformes > Phaethontidae > Phaethon > Phaethon lepturus. The sequence goes on along the minus strand of NW_010550854.1, from coordinate 22,627 downwards.
CT
>NW_010550854.1:21878-22594 GCF_000687285.1 Phaethon lepturus | reverse complement strand
AGGAGGAATTTGTCCTGGTACGTAGGATGTGTCTGGCTGAACCACGGGCTGCAGATTTCCCTGCCACACCAAGACGGCCCCAGCTCCTTTTGTACCAGTGGCAGAGAATAGGTGTTTTTGGGTTACGATTCACCTGATCCACTTCGGATGTCGGCTCCAGACCGAGACGGACTGTGTGCTGGAAGGGACGCGTTCCTCCCACGCTGCTGGAGTCTCGCTGCCCGGCTCAGCTGCTGGTGCCCACATGGTCGCTGTCTCCATCTGGCTGAAGGGATCCCACAGAGACTCTCGGTCCTTCTGAAAAGAAGCTACGTTGGGGTTTTGGATTTATTGGGAGTTTTTAGCATTGTTTGCATGTGGTCTAGTGGGGAGGTCCTGCGTAACAACAGATTGCAACATATGGTTTTATTAAAAAATAAAGTCTGTTTATAGCTTAAAGTAAAGGTAAGAAATTTCTGCTTGTTGGATTGAGTTTGTGTCAACACAAAGTAGTCTTCATGTCATACAATAAAATTGGGGTTTTGGATTTATTGGGAGTTTTTAGCATTGTTTGCATGTGGTCTAGTGGGGAGGTCCTGCGTAACAACAGATTGCAACATATGGTTTTATTAAAAAATAAAGTCTGTTTATAGCTTAAAGTAAAGGTAAGAAATTTCTGCTTGTTGGATTGAGTTTGTGTCAACACAAAGTAGTCTTCATGTCATACAATAAAAGTG
>NW_010550854.1:0-21863 GCF_000687285.1 Phaethon lepturus | reverse complement strand
AGGGAAAGTTAATTCCTACAGGGTTTAGGTAGGGTGTCAGTACCCGGGGTGATTAAATCCTGATATTCAATGGTGGCTCATGGAGCATTTGATTTTTGGGTGTCTGAAACTTCAGGTTTCTCTTTTTTTTGACTGCTTATTTGGGATATAGCATGTGCTTTGTGCTGACAAAATTAAGGCTCAGGATGGCCAAAAAAAGGAGACCTCCAAAGAGGAACATCTGAAAATGATTGCCGCACAGCCATACAGGGATGGTGCGATCTTTCCTTGATACCCTGTGCTGGTCTGACGCGGTGACAGCATGATGGTCTCTGTTAGCAGCGAGCCCAAGGTGTCACAGGCTTTCTGCACAGCCTTTAACCAAACAGATAAAAAAAAAAACAAACCACCACCAAAAAAAGAAAGAAAAAGTGAAAAAGTCGTATGAGGAGCAGCTGAGGGAACTGGGGTTGTTCAGTCTGGAGAAGAGGAGGCTGAGGGGAGCCCTCATCGCTCTCTACAGCTACCTGAAAGGGGGTTGTGGTGAGGTGGGGGTTGGTCTCTTCTCGAAGTAACTAGCAATAGGGCGAGAGCAAATGGCCTCAAATTGCACCAGGGCAGATTTAGATTGGATATTAGGAAAAATTTCTGTTCAAAAAACGTGTGGATGTGGCACTTCGGGACATGGTTTAGGGGGCATGGTGGTGTTGGGTTGATGGTTGGACTTGATGATCTCAAAGGTCCCTTCCAACCCTAATGTTTCTGTGATTCTATGAAAAAAAACAACCACCAAAACAAAATCTTTCAGCTCTGCAGCATCTTCCTGTGCTGGGGATAGGGACTGTGCAGCACAGGAAGAAGCGACGGTTTTATAACAGATTGCCTGAGCCTTTGTGTGTCTAGAGGTAGAGAAGGAGGTTGGTTGGAGAAGGAAAATGCAGAGATGACAGCTGGTTAGGGCTTTTGAAAGAGGATCTCAAAATATGCCCAGTGTCCTTAGTAGGAGGCACGTAGCCATAAACAGAAAGTAAACGGCTGGCATAGTCCCTGCAGTGATTCAGCTCAGCAAAACTCAGCCAAAAAAGGGGAAAAAAACCAAAAGGCATTTCAAAGAATTCATAAAAGTCCAGTGAATTTTGGACTGGAAAGAAGACAGTAATGCAGCAAATCCTGCAGCGAGCAAAACAATTAAATGTCATTTATGGCAATGTAAACATAGTGTTTCATTTAGCAAAGACCAGCTGTAGAATATCCTGTAAAGCTATAGGTAGTTCTGCTGCTTGGGGTTGCTTTACAATCATCTTCCTTGTTCTTGTCTGAGTTTTTCGATTAACCTTTTGTGCCCTGATCCCACATCCACTCTGCAGCCATAGCTGTGCTTGTATGGAGTTATGATCTTGATTAGCAGCAACGCAAAGCGGAACTGGAAGGGAGAGGTTTCCAATTAGTCTTTGTCTCCACACAGGCGAACTCCTTCACTAGCTGTCCGTTGTTTGCCATAACATTAAATTGTTTGTAAACCAAGGAATGAAGACCTCTCCCTGTGAATTTGTAAAGGCTCATTTACAGAAAGCTTTAGTAAAATAATACATGATCCATGGAATAAAAATAATGATTTAATTCCAATGAGCAGCATGACAAGATGGCACAACGTGGATGCTTTGCTACCATGTATTTTAACTTACTCTTTTCCAACACCATAGTACTCTTACTCCTCACTCACTTTGTGATTTTAAATTGCAGGTACTTAATGCCCAGCAATAACTCCTGGCTGCTGCCAGAGTACACTGGCAGAGCGTGTGTGGCTGCGGACCCAGAGCACGGCCGAGGTGTGCTGGTGCAGAGACTGCGAGGGAGGCGAGACCTCGGTCTGACTCTCGGGTGCCACAGACTGTGAATTCGAAGGTAACAAAAACCTGGTTAAGCAGTTTGCAGTGTTAGATCTTGCAAAGCAAAAACGAAGGTATGAACAGAGCGATGAGACTGGATGTGCTTAACAGTGACAAATAACAAGGTTTTTTTGCTAATGTAGCTTGTTTCCTCCAAGTTCAAGGTCACATCACTATATAAGTCTCAGGAACAGCAGGTAAACAAATCCTCTGGGCTTTTAACAGATAGTTTTGGAAAGATTCATCATCTGGCCTTGTGACCCACGGCTTCTTTTACTTTTTGCCTCATGCTTCCTCTTAGTCAGATCCCTGATCCCTCAGAAATCTGTCCCCTGGACACCTGTATTGGCTTAGTTGTCTGGAAGGCAGCTCTGTCGTCTGCTATCCTTGGAAAATGAAATGCTCTTGGAAAATGAAATTCCTGCACTCTCCTGCTGTAACTGCATCCTCATTAAGATTACCCAGAAGAGCCTTGGCTTTGTAGCCACCTACCCAATCTATTTGGAGCAATGTTCACTTTTGGTTGTGAATTGCTTCACCTAATCACCAGGCAATCGTGGCCCAGTTCCCAGTATTGTGAAAAATATAATTACTGCTTTGCTGGCAATAGCTTACCAAGCTGACGTTTCACCAGTGACTCACAGCATACAACAATATAAAAGTATTTTCCCAGTGAAACCTACTTCACTGTGCTGCAAGCACAAGCTCCAAAGAGCTGCTTGGGTGACTTCCCATCGTCCATGCAAGTGTCTGGGCTGCCTCTGCCCTGAGCTGGTGTGAACGTGGTGTGCCTCTAGAGGAGACAGCTCGAGGGGGCCAGATGGGTCGGGAGAGCTGAAAAGGGTAGAACCTATAAAAGGGACTCTGTGGTGAGGGGCAAGGCAGGAACTGATGTCTAAGAAGGACCAAGCAACATAGGAGGGGGTCACTGTGGTTGCTCCCATATACTTGCCTGTATAGAGGGGAAGGAACCCCCTCCCCTTCCCCCTGTTCCCACCCTGTAGTTTTCAGAGTTATTTTCTGCTGAGGCTCAGGCTGAGGTTTAGTCAGAGCCTTGTATGAGCAGTCTTTCCACTTGGGCGCTCCAACACGCATAAATATTTGGACATCTCTTTATGTCTTCAGTAGTTTTTGTGTGTTTTTTAGTCCAATGTCTTCTGTTCTGTGCTGCTGAGCTCAGAGCGTCCCTTTTGGATCATTCCTTCTTGGTCTTTGAGCTCCAGGACAAGAGCCAGGAGTCAAGAGAGTGAGCAGACCAAGAGCTGTTAATCATAAGCATCCCAATCTTGATGGGAAACTGTGATAGCAAGAGAGCAGCCCTTCCCTGTAATGACAGCGGTGTTTCTGGCTGCTGCTCTGGACTTGCTCTGTGGCCATTTCCAGCACATTCAGAAAAAAACTGCCTTTTGATCTGTTGATTTTTACTTCTTTCTATAGAAGGAAGAGACCATGACCCTGCACTCACAAGTTTTGCATTGAGGCCGTATTTTCCTGCAGAGCTGCTGTGTGGTTTTCGTAAAGGTTGGCACTTCTGACTTCCAAGCTTCCACGCTTGAGGAGTTACTGCCTCTTGTGAGTTTTCCACAGCCCCAAACACTGATTTCCACTGATCTCCCCTCAGTCTGAAGCTTTAGTGCCCATCTTTGGGTTTTGCTGTTTAGTCAAGAACCCACAGTCAAGAGCTGCCTCCCCTCGTTGGTGTGAGTGGTTCAGGAAGGAGTTGGCTTTAGCCTCCCCTTGCAGTAAAGCATTAGCGACCTCCAGGTACCCTGGGGACGGGACCACCTTCTGCACATCCAGTGCACAACCCAGGGGAGGCGTGTGAGACTGAGCCAAGCTTGGTTTGGTCCATCCTGCATGCAGAGAAGCTCAGGGAAGGAGCATGGGGAGTGGTGGAGCAATCGTATTCCATCTGCATGGAGCGCCGGGAACGCGGGGCTGCCTCCACCCCGCAAGTGACAGCGAGGCAGGACCATAGGCACCGGTGGCCTTGGGCACTGATCCTTGCACTCTTCACCCCCAGCTCCCCACCTCTGCACGGGGCAATCACCCAGCCTGTGTCCTGGGGCAATACAAGTCCTTGTGGCAATAACCTCCCCATTTTTCCCCCTCTCATTGCCCACACCAATGCTCTGTGTACGGTGTCGGCAGAGCATCTTCTGCATTTCCCCAGTGCTTTGATGACAGTGAAGGACCAGAGGAAGCTTTATAAAAACACTCTCCTCCATCCAATTCTGTTCTCACGCACAGTTAGTGCCTGTAAAATTGTGCTGCATCAGAAAGATTTTCCTACTGTGAACCTATTTGATCCTCTTGCTTTTTGGCTCCTGGAGAGATTTTGTGCAGCACTCCCAGCCTGCTTCCACTTGGGTGGCTGAGCCAGTCTGCAGCCTGCAGAGCCATTCCTAATTCTATTTATTTCCTTATTTTTGTAAAAAATGTATTTATTCTGTTGGGGGATGTCATCATTTTTCTGTGTTTACCCTGGCATTTTGTCCATTACCTCTGGAGTTAGCCCACGGGAAAGAATTAAACAGCTGAGTCTCCCGTACAAAAAAGCAAAAAAAAACCCTAAACAAACTCTGAATCAGATAAATGGGGATGCTGCGCTGTGCATCGGTTCTGCTCTCATAATGCACTCTCCCAATTTATTCAATTCCAGCTCCATCCTTAAAGGAGACCACCTACTTAATTCAAATCCTCTGGAGGAGTTCTCAGCCAGCAGGATTAATGAAGAGTAATGGCTGGGAAGGCAAACCAGGAGCAGCGGCTGATGTGGCTGAGGCTCACAAGTACGTTGCTTTTAGACATAACATCTCTGGCTGGTGTTTTCACACTTCTGCAGCATTTTCCATGGCAGCGAAGAGAAGGCTGAAGAAAGACACTTCAGACCTCTGAACATAAGGGGTCAGGACCCACAGACGGGGTCAGCCCTCTCCGCCACAGAGATGTAGTTCTGCACTAAGCCTCCAGTTCTTGGTATGTTACAAGTCCCCCCTAAACTGTTTTTGAGCAGAGTTTTTATCTTTGCACATCAAGCCTTTCTTCATCTGCAAACTCCTCCGAGTCCTCCTGGCTAAACAAAAAATAGCCTTGTCCTTACGCATCTCCTTCCCATCAGTGCCACTGGTGGCCCTGGTCACAGCATCATCTTCAGAACTGCAGGGCATGTGGCAGCCTGGAAAGGGGATGCAATGGCACGTTCACCACCCCCTGGGCTGCAACAGCTCCACCAAACCCCAACTGTCCCAAGACCCTGAGCTTTAAAAGGGCTTCTAACCCAACCCTTCACGCTGTCGCTGCTGGTCCTGCTTGTTTCCAGATCTGTGCTTTGCTCCACTCCGTTGGGTGATGGCTTGGTTTTATGCTGCTAAGCACTGCTATACGGAGTCCAAGGACCTCCTCGCTGATGGATGCGGATTTTCCTCGAGACCCTACTGCACTAAATACATGGCCTGGATGGCAGGAAAATGCAGTGATCCTGATGGTCTTTTCCAGCCCTTTTTCCGTATTTTCAGATAAAGAAGACCCCGTTCTGTTGCAGAGTCTTTTGGACTGCTTTGTGTCATCTCTGGTGCCACCTCACTCAGGTCTGGCTTTAGGCAGCTCCAGAAAATCGGTTCATCTTAACTGGGCTATGTTGCCAGAAATGAGGTGGTCTGATGTGATGAAACAGAGGCAGGAGAGTTTGCCTTCACATATTTTTAGCACCTGAGCGAGCCTCTGGGAGTGTGGAAACAGAAATTCAGCTGCGTAGCAGGGTATTAATGCATAAAATAGGGCAGCGTAAAATATAGACTAACTCCCCACATTTTCTCTGTATCTTATCTCTGGCACTTGCTTCTTCAACATTTGCCTGAAAAACTAGTCCTGTGATATGACTGTAATGAAGACTCTTGTAGGAACATGAATATTTTTAAGTAAGTTTCATTCTTTTTGTAAAATAAAATTTAAAAAGAAAGAGAGAGTGAGCAAAGACCTTGTAACCAACTGTTATTTAAGCTTGCACAGTTTTACAGGCAACCTTCCTTTTCAGCTTGAGAGACTATTCCTGATGGACACAGTACTGACTTAAGACTCAGGAAACCTTGATTCCCCCCTGATCTCCGGCCTTCTGCCTAATTAATTATGCCTGGCTCAGTTTCCATATGTAAAATAGGGATACGAGTGCTTAATTTTACCCGTAAAGAATTTAGACCTCTACTGTTGGGGGATGCATGAGGCAAGGATTTATAACTTTAAATAAACTGAGTTGCAGCCAAGTTTTGCATTGCTGCTCTAATTGTCCTTAGTATATGGTGTTTTCTATTTTTTTAAACCATACAAAGGGCTTGTTAGTACTGCTTTGACATCTATGCTATTAAGTACAAGAAAAGTAATTGATTGCTTTTACTTAGACCTGCTCCTCACACAGACGATTTTTCTTTGTTAGACTGTGTTTCAGCGCAGTGCATTAAAAAGCTGGATTTCCAGAAACTCTTTCATTAGTGGGAGTAATTTTTCAAGAGAGCACAAGGCCCATGGTGGTAGATGAGTGAAGCTGAGTGAATATTACTGGGAGCTGCTGCTGGTGAGCAAGGCTGGGCTGGCAGTTTTCTGATGGAGGATTTTCTGATGCTGTGTTTTTAAATTCTTATTCTGTGAGAGTGCCTAAGGGCATCATCAGGATGTTTTACTTCAACTTTGTTATTTTGACTCTTCAGGGATGCTGTGCGTTATGCAAAAGTCAAAATGATGAAGCCACGGCAAAAAGCAGAATGAAATGAAACTTTAAAAATTTTGACCTACAAGAAATGTTCTGACCTCATCAAAACCAGAGGCGTAAGGATAATACTGAACTATTTAGAGTATTTCATTTCACTGCAAAGTTGAGATTCTGACTTATTATTCCAATTTGAGTGGAAACTTAATGTTGAATTATTTGACTTTCTCATAGCAGGAGACATAATATCAGCTGTAGCTCTGCATGTTTTTCTAAACCGGACCTATAGTCCAATGCTTAGCAATCTGCTCGTATTGGTGTTCACGCCCTCTCTGCAATCACTTATAAGAGTGCAGATAGGGATTTAGAATAATCACAGAAATAATATCCTGGGTGCTTTGATCACAGATAGACGCAGACCTTGGCTGCTGAACTCCAGAAGCCCGCCTCTGATTTCAGTGTCATTGTAAATGAGAGGATACTGAAGTTAATTACACTTGAGGATAAAATTTTATTGATAATTGGGAGCATTTCTTGCTGTGGATATCAAAGCCTTGCAAACACCGAGATGCATGTTCAGAGAGGGTTCATAGTAAGAAGGGTTGTATTGTGTATGATCTACGTTTGATGGGGATTTGAGATAACCTTTTGCTTCTCTGTGAAACACCGAATTTAATCCTACTTTATGTATAGCTCGTTTTCTTTCCTGCATAGTGTTCATGTAAGCAGCCATTTTTGGTTAGAAGATGACTACGTACTTTAACTAGTGAGCAAGACCAAGCACTGAAGAAGAGTTTATGGGAGTGAAATGCTCCTCTGACTCATCCTGGAGGAGATGATCTGGAAAACAACATAATTGTGAAGAAAAGTTTCCTTCTCCTTCTCCATGTGTCACACAAGAAAGATGATCCATAACCTCTGAGGCAGGCCATTTCAGTTAACAAGGTCTAACATGAAGATCTGCAGGTAAATCACCCATGCTCAGGGATGCTTGACTTTGATGAGACTTATCAGGGAGCACCTAAAGTGTGTCGTGGGCTTGCAAGGACCCTGCTATCAGCAACATATGGGAAGGTCTGCAATGCAGAGCCATGCTTGAGCCTTGCATATGCCTTAGGCCAAAAAATTTAGAAAAATGCCCTCTTTTGTGCATGGGTTTCACATGGACATGTTCATGCAAAGGGACTTATTTGCTGAGAAAGAAATGGTTGCAAGTTAGATTTTTGTCTCGCATTTTATTTTCATTTCTTGAATGACCTGTAATTCATTTAATTAGTTATGGTTGATCATATGCATACCTCAAACATACAAATACATGCCGATATATATGTAAGAAGGTGTGCTTATGTGCCCCTTCTTTGCTTTGTAACTAAGGGAGTTAAGAACCAATGAAAGAAACTAATGAATAGCAGGAAAAGAAAACTAAAGAATAGATATCTGAAATAGTCTCCTTTTGTACCTAGGTCACTAACTTAATTTTCTCCCCCAATTGAATAGATTTTAATTTCTAGGAAGTCTTACACATATCTTGAATCTCTGTCAAATTATCATTATGTTGATTTATTAGCTTCACAAAAACGTTAGCTCCACCACACAGAGAAACCAATCATTTCTAATGGAAACCTTTAAACAATTCTTTCTGTTCAAAAGGCAGACTGTAATATACAGCACTGAGTCTAATTTTCATTAATTTGTGCCTGAGCAAAGAGATTTTTTTTATGGAGTAGGAGACTCACTTTATAATCTGCACAAAACTGATGTCATTTGGAGAGATGAGGAGCCAGTGCCAGCACACTTTAACTTGAGGAGAGGTGAAATATCCTTGAGCTCTCTTCTTTTTTTCCTGCCGATGCCTGTCATGCCGTAAGAGCCATAAGATGATCCTGAACCAGGTTTAGAGAATGATACACTGGCATGGCTCCTCCAGAGCTGGGAGCATTAGCAGTTTGGCAACGGTGTGGGGCGTGATGGGCATAAGGTCTGGTGATTTCGGTTTAGGAAGAATGAGAAACGGAGGTCTTGTCCTTGCTCCATTTCTCAAAAGCAGGTTTTGGTTTTGTACAAGATAAAACCTTGACAGATGGAGATGTATGAGCTGCTCTCCGAGTGGCTCCAGAGCCTGGCAAAGACCTGTCCATCAAGTTGGTCAGGAAATACGACTGCATGGTGGTGGTCCCCTGCCGATGAGGGTTGTCCTGGTACCTCCCAGCGCATCACGCACAAGAGCAATTAACCTTATGCAGTTACTGAAATTGCTGAGTGTTGCCCCACCTGGGCAGTTACAGGCTTTCTGTTACTTAAATAAAATACCAGTGACGGCCGCAGGCAGTTCAGCTTCATAAATGAAAGGTGTTGACTTGCAAAGATAAGCCGGCTCCAGTAGTGTGGATCCTAAATCGCGGCGGTGGATGCTCCCTTCTCCCAAAGACCAAGGGCCTTTCAGAGACCCTGGGTCTTGGGTACCGAGTTAGGCACCCTCAGACAGCACACCCTGGTGCTGCTATCTGCCTCCAAAATCCCCTGGCACCTTCTGTTGGTAAAAACTAGGGTGACAGAGACCCACTAATTCATACCCCAGCTTGCTTTTTCATTCCCTCCAGGGCAGCATCTGAAAATGCATACAACTTATCTGTCATCCTTCAATATTTCTATTGTGGTTGAGCATCTGTTACAGCTTTATGAACGGCACACCTTGTTTGGAGCATAGCTTACTGTAATGACTTCATTTGATATGACGATATCAATATGAGAAGTGATACTTCTCGTATTGCATTGCATTCGTCGTTATGGAGCATGCCTGCAGTGTGGTAGGCAGCAAGTCTGACTTATTCAAGCTGTGCAAAGGTCACACTGGCAACTTCTGTTTTGCAAAGCAGGTGATATATATTTGGTATAAATACCCAGATTTCTTTCCAAATTATAAAAAGTATCTGAAAATTTACAAACTATATAAGTTTAAGAATAATTGAATTTATATGTACCTTTTCTTACCCTTCCTTCTTTCTTTTCTTCCTGGAAAGATTTAAAACCCAAAGCACCTTCTGGCTATTAGTTCCTGCTGTTTCAGGTTCGAATCTTCTGTCTAAATATTTCATGTTTTGTCTTTGCAATATGTATTTTTTTAAAAAAATCCTTCATTAAAATTTAAATTGCAGTCCTGAGTACAATTTACTTTGCATATTTGGCATACACTGTACTCTATTTAGCATAGCTTGTGCAGGCTGTTTCTCTGCTTTTAAGATATTGGACGAGGATGTATATGGAAAGTGATTATTCCTCATTTGCCAACTGCAGAATTTTTATAAAATCTTTCCAAGCATCCAGTTTTTGACACAGCCGCAGACAAGAACTTGGGCATGAGAGACAGGTTTTAATTCATTGTTGCATTTCAAATTGTTCCTGTGAAGTTAGTAAATCTAGGAGCAGGGTTGGAGCTGTTGAGTTTTATGCCATACTTTTTTTTTGTTAAAAAAAAATTAAAAAAAAAAAAAGTAATATCTTTTGGTTAGCAACTAAGTCTGTAAGTCAAGTCTAGAGTAATACTAAGCAGCATATTTTCTCTTATTCTCCCAGACAGCATATAATAAATAAATAAAACCCCTTTTCAATTCTTCTACCTTAACCAAAAACCAGTCTGCTATAAATGATATCTGTAGCCAGGTATTGCACAACTCCTGGCTTCACAAAGACCTTGATACTCAGTAAGGCAGAAGAAAAAAATAAAGCAGCACTTTCGAAGCTGAAATAATCCTATTTTGGAAGAATCCTTTTGTTTAATAGCCCATATACTTTCATTAAGCATAATTCCATCACTCAGTTTCTGTTGCCAATGAGATTATCCCATGTGGCATCTGGAGTTCAACTGCAGTAAAACAGAGAGCAGAGTATATACACTTTGCATTGGCATTACTGCAAAGAAGCAAACACATCTGCATTTCCCCCCGGACATCTCCAGTCACACCAATCTTCTTGTGAAGCAGCAAACCTCTTCCCAATACAGAGGCCAGCAGCTGTCTGGATGTCTTGCTGGAGACCTGAAGGTTTTCACAAGGTGACATTGAGCTGCAGGTCTTGGATTTACTAATTGCTCTCCACCTTTTGTATGGGAAAGTGGTAGGACAAGCTGTCACTTTGAATTCACAGCATTCCTCCTCTGTGTTGCACCTCCTAGGATCTGACCCAGAAGCAGAAATTTGAGATGAAGGAAGCTGTCCCTGTGGCAACACCTACTCAGTTTGGTCCATGACTTGCAGTTGTGAAATGTATGAGCTATATGCATCATTAAGAGGCAAAGATTCATCTTGGGCACTTTATGTAGGTCTCAGAGAGCAGCAATCTCTTGTAGATGTATGCAAAGCTATGACTGAGGGCACCTCAGGTGGAGGTGGATCCTTGGTGAGACCTCCAGCTGTAGCTCCCGGTGCTTTGGGCACACAGAGGTTAACCAAGGTGCTAATCTGGCCATGTGCCCTCTCTCTGCCCTCTTTGCTGTCTATTTGACATGTAGCATCACCTCTTGCAAAGCAGAGATCATAACTTCATTCAAAGGAGAGGGCTGGTGTGAGAAGCAAGGTCACCCCCCAGCAAGAGGAATGAGGTGGTGGGACCAAACCAAGCAGAAAGAGAAGTCGTCTGGAGAGGAGGCTGGTGAGAAATAATCTGAGTAGGCACTTGGTGAAGGCTAATGCTGGGGGATGAGCAGATTCTTCTGAAAGTTTCTTTTTGGATAGGTGAAGTCAAAAGGCACAGGTGGAGAGGAAATTTTATGTCCCTTAAAGATGTTTTCTTGAGGGTATTGATTGAATATTATGGGAAGAGATGGCCAGAAGCAGAGATACTCTCTACCTGCCCTATTTCACAGAATCACAGAATTACAGAATCACTAGGTTGGAAAGGACCTTCAAGATCATCAAGTCCAACCATTAATCCAGCACCACCACGTCCCCTAAACCATGTCCAGTCATTACATAAGCTTCTGTTTCATTAGCCTGTTTGCAGGGACAGGTTTTTGGGTTAGATGGCTGTGACCTTGGGTGTAACCCAGGATGCCTATTCCTGGGGTAGATAATCCCACCAGTGGTGATGGCAGAGGATGGGACTCTGTGAACAGAGGCAGAGTGAACTGTTTAGAAAGTATTTATCCCTAATTGCTGCACTGGTGGCAATGGGGCATGTGGAACCTGCAAGACATTTTGATTCAAAACCACTAGAATTTTTCATTCTGTATCAAAGTTTAGACTGAGAGGCCAAAGAAGAAAGGTAAGAGAGGGGAAAAAAACCCTACTTCGAACTTTGGTGCTAGTGTGTAACTCCCTTACCACGAAGAAAGCTTACAGACATCAAAATCTTTAGAGTAAACTTGCCCAGTGCTTTGTTGCTCAAGCTCCTGGCTAAGTCGCAGCGAGGTTTCCGCTGCTGCCGCTCATGCCTCACTCTTTAAGACCTGGGAAGTTTGAGCGGGCTGTGATTTATCACCTGTGTGCAAATCGTACCCCTCTCCTGTGAATACAGCATTGTCCTAACGAGCCTGAGAAGTTGGTTAAAGCAGCAGGTCACGGGGTCCCTGAGGATTTGGTTTCCCATTGAAGCCGTCAGGCTTTTGCTTATTGCTTCCCCACTAAGTCTTGCACGTGAGCTGCCACCAGCTCTCCTCGTGCAGTGGAGGTGATGCTGCTTTGCTGCGGTGTGGGGAGGGAGCCTGTTTTATAGCCACACTATTCCCTCCCTCTCTGCTACCCCACAATGGGGCACGGTGACCCTTGTGATACCTTTGTCATGGAAGAACCAATGTCTCTGCAAGCCCTTGGGCCGTTGTTATGTTTTGGGTTTAACTGTGTGGTTACTGCTTACTTACAGCTCCTTCCCTTGGGTATGGACCTTTAAATCTCATTTATTGATCTTCAGTACTGCTGTTCAGGCTTTGTGTGTTTTGGGTAGAGAGGAGCCACCGCCAACCCCGTGCAAAAGGAGAGGCCAACATTGCCTTGTAATAGGAGGGTGAAATCCCTCTTCTCTGCCTGTATCCACCTTGTTTTATCCTGTGTTGAAAGATGTTTGGAGAAGAAACAAACCTTTTGTTGTGTTTTGTACAGCGCCTATCTCATTCTCCTCCTACCCTGGTTCTTTAGGGGTGCAAAGCGTTTCTACCATAAGCATGAAGAGCAATGGTGCCCTAAGAAAACAAAGGAACATTTTTAACCAACCCCAAAAGCATAGATCTGAATTTCACAGATGTGAAAGCACCCTTGGTTCAGACTCCCTGGAGCTCTGAGGAGCACCTCAAATACGGGGTGGTGCAGAGGAGCTGAACACGTGCCAGGAAAGAGCCGAGCGCTGCATTTCAGACACATCTCTAGGAAAGGAGTTTTTCTTGATGAGGAATGAGTGATGCAGGAGACTCAGTGGGAGAAAGTAGTCACTAAATGTTGACATTTCTTTATAAATCCTTATGTAAGGGCTAGTGTATAAGAACATAAAGATGATTTGTGCTATACGTTTGGGAGGAAAGCACTACTTTATTTATATTTTAATCTGTTTAGACTGAATTTCTTTACAGTTATTCACAAAATCAGACTCTGCTGTGTAAGCACAGGTGGGAAGTATTGATTTTAGTGCAGAGAGTGTAAACATGTTTTGGTAACAAATAAACTGTTAACGTGGGCAAACGGGAGGGAACCTGGTTGGGTTTATCCCAGCAACTCAGCCGTGCAGTCAGAAGTAGGCAGGAGAGGCAGCGGGACAGGCATGGGATGGGGACCCGCCACGGCAGCACATGTTCAGTGCAAGGTTTTCTGCCCATTTCTTGGGTCTTCTAAGTTGCAAGACATAGATGCCCAAATGAATTTAGAGAAAAAAAATGTCCAAAGGCATTTATAGAGAAATCCTGCTGCTGGCTGGGGATACCGGGGGTTTCTCATCATCCCCAGTTGGGACCTGGATGCCCGAGTCTTGGGCTTGTATCTTCTCTGAAGTCCCACAAGAAGCCCATGTGAGCTGACATTCAGCTTTTACCTAAAGTCCTCACCTCTCCGACCTTACGTTCATTACTTGGCTTGTTCATTTTCCTTCCTCTCCCTCCGGGTGTATAATTGATATCTCATACTATATCTCTGATTGATATGTCACAGAATTAAATGCTCTGCATGACTAGGTAACTGGAAACAGCTAGCAGTCCTCCAGCCACTGGTTCTGAATAACGAAACATTCTGCTCTGAGAGTGACCGGGTTAAACATTCAGGTTTTTAAAGCCTGGCACACAGTAATAGGACATATAGAGACTTCAACTGTTTGAATTATTCTTCACTGCTCTGTGGTCATCCACCCTCAAGCAGAAGCTCCTCTCCTGCAGCTGGGAGGTAATTTAGGCATTTCTGTGGGGCTGGGGAGATGTGGGGAGGTGTACCATCCTGGGGTCAGCCCAGTTGCTTTGACACCACACCATAGTTTTTTCACCTCTATCATATTCTCTGCTGCCTTGGGCATCTCCTCTGCTGGTCCAGCTGTGCTGGGCAGGTGAGCCTGTGGTTTCTGGGAGGAAAACCACTTGCGTTTGTGGGGCCAGGAGAAGTTGTCAGCAGCTGGTGGTGTACAGGGCTCTGCAGCTGGTGTGCAGGAATGGCCCAAGCTCCTCGTTCTTCCCCAAATCTGGGGAAGGCGCTGGCTGCTTCTTCACTCTGCTGGAAAAGCAATGACCCACCCAGTTAACCTCTTACTAGCTAATGATTTATTGGAGATACTGCAGAGGAGCACACTGTTTTCAGGCTCCTGTAATGCTGATAGCCAAATGCTGCCTGAGCTGATATGAGGAGGGGAAGCAGAAGGATATTTTAGACCTTTGCTTGAGGAATTCAGCCTGTCTCAGTGGAGATATGAGGCAGGTGGTAGAGGTGCACCTCAGCATGGCTGTTGCTTTCCCCACGATAAGGAAAAAAAATGGTGAGGAATCAGCTGGAGGTGTGACACATTGCATAAATCACAGTGTTTGTAGTGGAGGGACATGGTGCTCACAGAGGAGATGGGGCTGCAGAAAAGCTACAGCATGGGAATACCTCCAGGGAAGTCCAGTCCATAAGCCAGGAGACAGGGCTGGGGACAGGCACACCTAGGGAGCAGCTCCAGCAAGGTCTGGGTGCCCAAGCATGGGTGGGCATCCCAGTGAGGCTGGTCAGGGCCATGAAGCCCTGTTGGTGCCCTCAGGATAATGGTAATGAAGATCATCTGAGTTAA
Organism: Phaethon lepturus; assembly: GCF_000687285.1. Classification (NCBI taxonomy): domain Eukaryota; kingdom Metazoa; phylum Chordata; class Aves; order Phaethontiformes; family Phaethontidae; genus Phaethon; species Phaethon lepturus. Next base: position 7,067 of record NW_010550854.1, on the reverse strand, counting down.
TGGAGCAGACACATAGCCAATGTAGACATTTCTCAAACCTTCACTGATGCTGTGCAATGGGACAAGACTTCCCAAAGGAGGGTGGATAGACATAGATGTGGGATGAAGCAAGAAATTTCCATTGTTGAGCAGGACATGGGCTTTTCTCACCTGTGTCAAAACCTGAGATCATGACAGGAGACTGATGAGCCACATTTCCCTCCAGCCTCCTGCTTGTCTTAGCATGCGTGGCCTTGAGAGCTTGTTGACTCTCACTGTCTTGCTTTGCTGTTGACAGCCTGATTTCCCTCTCTCCAGCAGCTCATGTTTTAACTCCTGTCTGTGTTTTCTTTCAAGTCCTTGTGAACCAGCCAAAGCTAATTGTGCTGTTGTTCTGACTCTGAAGACTTTCAGCCTGAGAATTTGCCACTTCAACCTGCTTCATCTCTTCAGCCCTCATGCTGTTTTAGGCACCTGTTAAATCCTACAGAGCAGTTTGCCTCGTGCTTGAACATATTGTGCAAAAAAAAAAGGTTGTTGAGTTTCTGGACCACTCAAAATTGTGGCAGTTACTGCTGAAAAATAACATAATTTGAGCTACTGCATCATTTTGTGCTGGCTGACTTTCAGGGAGGAAATCTTCCATGCCAGCAGCTGAAAGTAGAGGTGCTGTGGGCTTCCTCCATGTCTGGAGCATATGGGGTGACAGGGCTCGGTTCCTGCAGCAAGTGTGGGCTTCACAAGGGATAGCACAAGCACTAGTACAGGAAATATTGTGAAGATGTTTCTTTCCCCTTATTATTCCTTGTGAGCAGATACTTCACCTGGTCTTGGGAGGGAGGCAGGACCCTCATCAAGAGCACAATGATAGCCAGCATGAAAGATCCTTGAGTCATGCCTTGAATCCTTGGTTGTTGGAGCACAGGTGTAAATTTAAGACTACTCAGTTTATTTAATTCTGTGCTGCTGCTGCCTGTCTGATTTGAAGGTGGACCCAAAATGATAGCAATTAAATACAAAGATATTTAACGATCCACATCATAGTGATGGAACATCTCATGACAATGGCTTTTTTCTGAAGGGTATGCACTAATCCCACAGCAGCAATGGACTTGCTGAAGGGCTAACACCCAGCCTAGAGACTGGGTCAGACTCTATGGGGAGGATTTTAGAGCTATGCACACATGTGAGTTCAACTCCTGTTGATTTCAGCTGGAATCAAACTTCTCTGGTTCTGAACAACTTGTTAGCAGAGATTTCATCTCACCTCTCCTGGATGGAGGAAGAGGGAAGAGAGACTTTTTGATGGCTCTCCAAACCCACCCTGGTGCTGTGCTCCGACTTGGATGTGTCTTTGGGCGGCAATCCTGAGCAGTGCCCGTTGCGCTAGATGGTGGCCAATCTCTTGGGCATGCCTCCAGAAAGCGATGGGTGCCCCGGTACCTGAGGAGGTGACCTGCGCACCCTGGGGAGGGCTGGCCTACACATCATTCCCAGCTCTGAGATGGTTAAGTGCAGAGAATGGACTTGGCATCTGATTTGATGCTCCCCTTGAGCATAATCCCCATGTCCTTTCCTGATACACCAACATCTGTATTAATACTGTCATCTATATATAAATATGGATATACATACACACACACATATATGTCTTTTCCGTGTGTGCAGAGAAGCAAATGGAGTTTTCACCTGCATGGTTCCAGCAATCACCAGGACAGTGTCTGGCTCCCAGAAGCCTCTCTCTGGGGTTTAGGGTAATTAAATGTGCAGAATACACTTACCTGCATTAGCGAGGGATCATCACAGCCTAGGTACGAGTGTAGGGTTGTGTTCATGTCATTTTACTAGTACTGAAACTCATCTTTCTCTGCCCAAATCAGGGCACAGGCGACCCAGCAGGAAAGTTAGAGAAACGGTGAAAAGAAAGGAGGTGCGGGAGCTTTCTGCACTTGTGATTTGTCACACGTACCGGTGGAGCTGCTGGATTAGTGGCACTAATCAAGATCTGGAGAATCTGGTTCCCCATTTGAAGGGAGCATCCCTTTTGTATTAGTCTCTGAAGTTATTTTAACTTGCATTGACACAAATTAAACAGGAATCTTGCTGTCTATTGATTTTGTCAGCAATGGTTTTTTCCCCTCCTGAAGTCATCTTTAAAGAGTTTACTTTTATTAAACTAAATGCTGCCAGTTAACTAAAGTCTTTGTTTTTATAGACTCAAGAGAACAAGATCTAACATAAATTAATCATGACTTAATTGACTGAACTAATTCAAGTTCTCTCCAGTCCACTGCACAGCAATATTCCTGTCTTCTCAATGCTGTAACTGAAGGCTAAATGGTACATTGCTTTAACAGCATAAACTTTTTATATCTTTAACACAACATTTTTACTGTGGACAAAAGTTTTAATTTCCTTGGAATTAAGTCCACAAAACATTTTCACAGTTAGGAATGCTGAAGTGAACACCCCTTTTTGTAATGCATATTAGAGCTGACTTCAATTTCTTCCTATTATCTTTTTTTTTTCTCTGTGCATGGACTAAATTATTTATTTGTTATTACTATTTCAAAGGAAAACCAAGCATTAATTCAATTTACAACAGTATTCTCTCACCCTACAGGGCATAAAAATGAAATGCAATGAATTGCTAATGCTGCCGATGTCAAGAACGCAGTGCATTTAGTGAAGCTGGCTACATCATTAATGCGAGTAGCTCTCTTCAAAGAGACACTGCTGTCAGCAACCAGTGAACCTGGTGCGTGGCTTTGGGGTTTAGCCCGTGCAGTGAGTCTGGGGATAAACCCACCAGTCGTGTCCCACGTGGTGGAACAGGGAGGGAGTTTGGTGCTGCCTTATGGGAGAGCCTGGAAAATTAGGGAGGGTGCAGGCTGTGATGCTGCGATGGCCTTTCAAGGCCATTAGCCACCAGCTCCAAAGAAAACAGCCTGGCAACTTCTTCACTGCTTCCTGGGGATGAACTCCAGGCAGACACAGCTTCTGCTCAGGGTATTCATGACTGACCCATGAGGCAGTGGGTTTGAAGGACTATTCATCGAATGCATGGGAATAACGAACCCGTGCAAGGAAACTGCAGGCTGCTCATGGGCTTTCCAATGCTGAACAAGGCAAAATTAATCAAATAGACTGTTAACTGCCTGGGGTTTTTTTTTCAGATCTGCATTTTTCAGCTCTGCATTTCCCAGTGCTACTTTTTTTCCTGCAGCAGAGCTTTAAATATCCCAAACAATGGTGAGTGCTGCTATTACTTCCCTTAGGAGCCCGGTCCTCAATCTAATAAATCTCTGCCAAGAAGAGGGATTTTCCCCCTATCAGCCTAAACTTTTCATAGCTTTATTTCCTGCTGCTTTGCTTAGTTTTGCCCCTTAGCGTCATCCACAATAACTTCTACCCCTCGGACAGTTCAGAGAGCTACCATGTTACCCCATCCCAGCGTGACTCTCATCTCTCCATCGGATGAAGCGTGCATGTTTTTATTGGCTGAATTATTTCGTCAACCAAAAGCAGCATTTGATGCCAGTCTCTGTGCGTTCTCCCATGTCACGCTTTTTGGTGGCTACCCCACAGCCTGTAGTCAACGCATTGTTAATGTCTGGTGGTTTGCAAGAGCCCAGTGATACAGTGAGCTTTTGAGCAGAGGTTTGGAGAAAGGAATACCCAGTTTTACCATTTCTTTAGTGGTAACACTTCCTAAGAAGCTGCTGTAATAGAAGGTTTCTGTCCCCAATGCTGGGTGGTTTGGGGCAGATGAAGAAGGGGTTTTGTGTTGGGTTTTTGGCCACTAATGGGGGAGCTTGCAGACCTGGGAACCGCAGCCAGGACCACAGTGGGGACCATCCTGCTTCTGTCCTCTCAGGGACTGCTGGAAACCTCCGTGCTGCATTGGGAATGGCTAAAAGAGACCTTCTTTAAACAGGTGTGGGGAGATTCTCCCTACGGGGAGTTTTTGTGCCAAGCCTAGGAAGTACATAATGGCTTAGACCCTGAGTGTCGGGAGCTTGTATCTACTTACCCAGCGTTTTGCTAACGTACTTGAAAAAGGGTCTGAAGAAGCATTGTCCTTCAATGACAGAGGTCTGTTTTGCCATTAGTATCTACCCTTCCAGCTGTTTTATACTGCCACATCTCTCTCTCGGTTGTTTCTTTCTGTTCTGTTAAGATGTTTCAATCAATTTACGTGGTACTGAAACAAGCAATAACGTCCCTCTCTGACTACCATGACTGTGGTCAAACCTTGCTGCTTTGAAGGTGGCTCCGGTCTTTGCTACCTACAGCCAGTCACTGCCATTACTTCAGCTTTGCTCACAGTCATCTACTGACATCTCTTCTGGCTAAACCCCATGCAAAATAATCTTGTTTTAGCTTTACCTCACTCTTTAATCCCTCTTTCTCTTTTTCAGTTGTGGTGTGAAATAACCTGCACACTTGTGGAAGTTTGGGAGAAGCACTTCACCTATAAATAAATAGAGGATTACAGCCTGAAGGCTTTTCTCCTGCTCTGTCTTCCCGAAGCTCCTCTGCCTCCTTTCATACCGAGCTGACTTCATCAGCTTTGGTTTCAGAAGTCAGTGAAGCTGCTGCTACTTACACCAGTATAAAACTGACCCTAGGAAGGCATTAAACTTCTGTATCTTCTTGGTGTAGAGGATGTGATTAGAGAAATGGAGAGACTTTACAAGAGAGACACTTATCCTGCTTAACCTGACGTACAGCTCTGTGTGGCTGGTGTTTAGTCTTGTCATCAGCCCCTGTGGTGGTCAGCAGAAATGAGGTGGCATGTCCAGGGGTGCTGCACTATCCTCTTGTAGCACGGGATCAGTTGCCTTTTGAAGCTGCCTCTTGCCCTCCATTGACCACCACTTGTTTGTTGCATAGCTTTGACCACATCCTTCGCTTTTGGTGAAGAAAGTAAAAATGTATAAATCCCACCTTGTATTTTATATAGAAATGCATGCAAACGCCAGCATTTTCAGCAAAATTACAGCTATGTACCTGTGCTGAGAATCTGAAGCAACAGATTTTGGTTTCCTGAAGCTCATCCAGGCTCTGAGCTCCTGGATGTGGTGGCGTCAAAGTGTATACCTTGGACTCAAGCACTCAGTGGTGTTAAACAAATTAAATTAATCTCACCTTTATAATCATTTGAGCAGGGTCTGTAGAGCAGTCCTTCATCGCTGGATTCTCTCTCCCTGAGAAGAGATTCCTTTCCACCTTCCTCACCATGATAAAAAGACTGTGGTATTTCTCACAAATGTTCAATAGATGCACACAGAAAGCATTAATGTGTTTAAGACAAAAAAAGTTAATGTACTGTACAGCCCCACGTACTATTTAGACTCAGTTTGATGAAATACCTACTACCAACCAATGTAAAAGGTCTGCAGTAAATATATGTGGTGTTCTCTGTAACGAAAGTGTCATCGTAAGGTATAATTGATTATAGGGTCATCACTTTGCTTTTACGTTTCAGGTCATTCATTGCTGATAGAGGTTACCATGCAGAATGGATTAGGTGATAGAATTACATTTCAAAATCTGCCCCTTTTTCCTCTGAAGACTAAGGAATTTAAATCTACAAAAGCAAAGTAGCATCCAAACATCACAGAGCAGATGTAAACTACTGGCATTGTACTTCAATGCAGCTGCATGTAATGAAAACCTGAAATTGAATTTTAACTTAATAAAGTAGATTGTTTTTTAATTGAATGTTTTTTTTTTTTTTTCCTTGACTGGAAACATTCCCACTCTTTAATTATGTTTCATTTAAGAGAAGAACAAATAAGATCAATTTATTTTCTGACAGTGAAAAGGGAACACGCGGTATTTCTCAGCAGTTTGAAAAGCAGCACCCCACACCTTGAGCAAATCTATTAAAATAATGTGCTTAAAGCAGGCAGTCATTTTTAATTAAAAGAGCTTCTCTCTGTAAACAGCTTATATATCAAGGCATCATATATATTCTCACTCCACGCTGCATGTTTTTGTGAGGGCAGCTATATAACATGAGGTGAGGTTTGGGGAGAGAAAGCCGTTCACAAAAGAGCCCCTTTCGGAGAAAGCGGCTTTTTGTTTAATGCTGGGCAGGTTCCTGGCAGGGACCACCCCAGCACTGTCTGACCCTGGGGTCTCTGGTGTGTGTCCGACCCCGCCACGCACTGAAATTCATCCCTGGCCCTGCTTCACATGTACAGAACGGGAAAAACGTATTCCTGAAGTGTTGACACATTGACCCTGTTTTGCTGGAAATGGAAATTCATTTATGCGAATACCTTGTTCTTGCCAGCGTGTCTGCAACAGCTTTTCTTTCCTCCGCTTTAATGCCTGGATCTGATTTTCAGGGAGAAAACAGCTGGGGCTGTACTCAGCTGGCTTTCCCAGGGACAGAAGTAGGTTTTAGAAGGAATAAAACTTACAGTAAGTAATACATTTTCATGACAGTGTGTCTTAAATACCCAAATCCTCCAAAGGTCTTTAAAATTTCCTCTCTTCAGGATGTGCTGAGGAAAACATTCACGGTTGGGGTTTTTGATCGCAGTTGTAAAGTTTGGAACTGAAACAGCAAAGATAAAAATGTGAACGATCTCACGTTGCGTTTGTGCGCACAGCATTGTTTCTCCTTTTGAGAATGATGATGTTTCTGGTTTAGGACGGTTGGTTTTTTCTCTCTCTTGCTTACCCTGTGCTGTTTTTGGCATTAGAACAATTAAAAAAATCCCCTTAACCCACACAGGGAGAGAGCCGGGAAATGGCAAAAGCGATAGCTCTGCCTTTCCATCACATTTTATGCGTTTTCCTTGCTCTTTTCCCACTGGAAAGACTAAAAGAAGAAATAAGGAAAGCAGGTTCCTGCTTTACTCCTCCTCCATTGCTGATAGGTTTTGCTGGAAATCACCTATTTCCATTTCATGGGAAACCTTAATTTGGAAAGAAAGAATGGTTTGACAGTAATAACGTCTTTCTGTGGAACGGGGAAGTCAGACTGTCCGGAAAGACAGAGTAGTGTTTTCTGTCGAACATTTTGGGATGCCCCGCTCCCGCCGGGCGTGCCGCAGCTCCTGCAGCAGGGC
>NW_010550853.1:0-2523 GCF_000687285.1 Phaethon lepturus | reverse complement strand
AAAACACCGTCATACCTAAAGGTTGGGCTGGCTGTGCACACCCATTGTGACTTTGAGGGAGCAGTATATATATATCAGCGATGGGGATCCCACACCTCGGTCAGCATCTGGAGCTTTTTCTGCTCATGCCCAAGGCTTACTTCCACCTTCCTCCCTCAAGTCCTTCCTCCCTGGTCAGATCCAGCAAGGTTAGAAGCAACACCAGGTCACTCAGTGCCCATGTAATTACCTCTTTCCCATCTGAGAATGGTGCTGTTTGAATCTCATGTTCTTCCTTCCTGCACACACGCAACCTAAGCCCTGCTAGAATCATCTTCTTGCTAACCACACCGCAAACCACCTTAGAATAACGCACTCCGAGTGCGCACCTTCACTAACACCACCAAGCACCCCTCAAGATTTTTCCCATTCCTTTTTAAAGACTGATGCACAGCCTAGCCCTGACTCATTAGGACAGTGACAGGGATCACTACAAGGGAGTTTAACACATTTTGCTTCTGAAATTACCTGTGAGCTTAAGGCCCCCTGAGCTTAAGTCCTTGACAATACGTCTCCCTTTGGCCAGAAAATGTGCTCTACCCCACTGCTGTGTTCCCCTGGACTCCCCGTGGCTGACCCAAGACAAGCACAAAGATGTGCATGCCTTTCTTTCCAGACCTTCCTGCAAATCACAAGGCATGATTGCCATCAGAGGCCAGCACCGCAGGAGCTTCACCTTTCTCAGTTACCAACAAAGGCCGGGCCCACAAGGGCATCTAAGCGCATAACTGGCAGCTAGTTTTTGGTATGCTGTGCCATCAGGTGCCTTTTCCCCACTTCCTCCTCTCCACAGTCGACTGAGATTTTCTCCACAGGAACCTCTGTTTGTTTGGGTTTGTCCCCACTTCCTCCTCTCCACAGTCGACTGAGGTTTTCTCCACAGGAACCTCTGTTTGTTTTGGTTCCTGGGGACAGCCTCTGGGGTTTGGGGCTTGGAACTTGGGGAGGGATTTCACAGGGGGTACCTGTAAGGAGTCACTTCATCCCTAAGATGGCAAGGGAAGCACCGCTGAAGAGCACAAGAGGGAAGGCAGGAGCAGGAGCAAACGGCTCTTCCGGGGAGCAGCTGTAGATGGAGCAGCGGATGGAAAAAGTGTAAGGAAATGGCTGAGAAGGGAACTGAACCTGACCTAAGCAAAGGGTGAAATCCCAACTTTCATCTGACAGCGATCGGGCAGCAAATGCTACAGCAGCAGTGGTGGCTGTGCCTGACCTGCTGTGCAAGCGATACGGTGCCAGAGCCTGAACCGGGCGTGTGGGTCTCATGGCCCTGCTCAGTACTACGGGTAATGGAGTCTGCGGGCCCAGGCTCTGCCTGCCCAAGCGGCACAGAGGAGTGTCCCGTGGCGCCCGGAGAGGAGCCGCCCAAGTCATCGTTAAGGAGTCAGCGTTTCAATGATAACAAGTCTGACGGGGCTTCTGCAAGTGGCACAGGTGATTCCCAGTGCCATTGTTGTGCTGCAACACAGGCCACAGGGGGAGTTGTTAAAAGTTAAAGAGTTCTTCTTTGCAAACCATTTTCATGTCTGCTGGTGATGATGGGAGGGGCTGGCTGCGCAGGCTCCCCGGACACTACTTGGTGGAGCTCCTCGGGGCTGTGAGCAAAGCCAGTGCCACAACAGACAGCTCCTCCCCAGGACAAGGATGGGTGACGACCTCTGCTCCTCTGCCTTCCTTGGCCACGGGCAGCCAGCATTGCCCGGTCTGCAGCTCTACCCGTCTGCCACAGTTGAAGGCGGCTCCAGGCTTTACCTGTGACTCCCACCTGCCTACCCACCCAGGGACCCTCAGCAGGCTCGTACTGCCCGTGCATGTGGGGAACATACCTCATCACTTGCCTTGTCCACGCTCACGCCCATAATAAATATGACCCTTCTTCTGTTTGCAGGCACGTACACAAATGCTTCGACACATTTATTGCAATGGCAGTTTGTTGAGGATAAAAGCTCAGCTCATGCTGGCATTATGCTGAACCCAAAGATGTGTTCCTGGGTGGGATTGCTAAACTGCCATCAGGATCAAGAAGCAAGGGTTGCTCTTTTTAGGAGACCAAACCTGCCCCATTTCATTTCTTTATGCATGACAGGCGTAACTCAGAGGGCTTTTCCCAGTCACTACCTCTAGGACTTCCCCTGTCTTGCCCCAGCAAATACATGACTTTGTCCACTCTGACTTCCCCATGTTGCCCCTCGTGGTGGGCGCCAGGGATCTGTCTGTAGTGCCAGGATCCCCTTTTGTCCCAAACATTGAATCTGCACCTGTGAGCCATTGCTAACCCCTTTCCCTATCTGCATTCATTTCCTTTCTTCCTTTGTATCCGCTTTCTCTCCTTTCGTGTGCCTCGGAGGCTACGTCTGAACGTGCCCCATCTGAGTCCCTCTGCTCTGCCAAAGCTTGCCTGTGCCCACAACCACCCCCATCCATTGCCCTGTCCCCTGCCCTGTGAGGATTTCTCCCGCAGTGCCCCGTGGAGTGGAAACAGCC
>NW_010550852.1:37500-42214 GCF_000687285.1 Phaethon lepturus | reverse complement strand
CACCCCTGCAGCCCCCCTGCTACCGAAACCTGGCCACGCAATCCCAGTACACATCGCATCAGGAGTTCTCTCTGCCTACCACGCAGGAGACCACCACCACGGCCATGTAACTCCACTGACTCACTTTGTGCCGCACCCAGCCAGGGGCAGGCTGGATGCAGAGCTGGACGCTGACTTATTAACAGGGCTACTGTTTTTGCCATGTGATAGTCAATAAGCCACTAAAAGGTTTTGTGATAACAAAGGTTAATTAACCATATGTAGAGAAAAAATTCTGTACTAAGCTACTACCTTAATATCTGGGATGTTTGCTGCGTCTCACTACTCTGGGAGGGCAAAAATTTCTCCTCTTATAAAGGTCTTTGGAATTACTAACTTAAAGACTATAACCTCAGTTTTTAAGAAATTAACCTTTCTGCAGCTTTTTTCTAACAGTCTTTTTGGAAAGATGACCACCTCATTCCTGCCATTCCCTTCTCTTCATCTTGCTGCTGAACTGACTTCATTTTTCACTGGGATTCATAAAAATGACTTAACCTTAAAAAAATAAAAAAAAGAAAAACCCTCTGACAGTGCCAGGGTTCATTTATGTCTAAGCTTTATATAGCTATAATCTAGCTTCTACAGAACAAGCCCCTTGAAGACTTTCAGAGGTTAAATATCTGTATTTAGATCTTTATCTGCCTATTACTCAATATCCCCATCTATTGCGCTTTGAGCACTGGTTATGATTTGTCCTTATGTAAGACCCTTGGCACCTTATTCATTTTTGCCTAATGTGGTTTTCTTCATTGTTCTGACTACACATTTTCCACTTCTTATTATAACTCAGACATCCATCCAGACAGAGTGAATTTGACAATTCACATCTAAGATTTTATCTTGATTTTTTTTTTTTCTGGAGAAATATCAGATTGAGTTGGACTTTCCCACCTGATAATGATGTGCAATGAATTAGCTAAGTAAAAAAGTACCTTACCTCATCTTTTCTGAGTGCCCAGGTTGGCCTCAAGTAGGAAGACTGTGAAATAACATGAGCCCAGGAAGAAACCCTTGTATGAGTGGAAGGCACTAGCCACTAAGGGAAATTGGAAGTGTATGTTGAAGCTGGGTGTTGGAAGCAGATGTGTAATAAACAGACACCAAATAGCTGCAGAGGACAGCAAAATGGGCCAGGGTTTTTCATAAGGAAATGGACTGGCCAGGAAACTATAGGCACTTGAGGTGCATTAGCTCTTCATTGAACTGGTCCCAGTAGCTGTGGCTGTGTATGAAAGGCCAGCACCTCGAAGGGATTTCTGTATGCTAAATAGAAGACAATGAACTCTTGATGTTCCCTCACAAATCCCATCCCTGTCTCTCTTACCCTCACTGATCTCAGTCAGTCTTGTTAACTTAAATTGCATCACTTGCTCAGAGCTTTCTCTGGATCTGAGCCACTTGAAGGTTTTTTGCATATGTCTTTTTGTAAGAGCCTTGATATATATATAATGTCCTTTTCCCTCTCTTCCCAAATATAATATTCCTCTTCTTGGCACCAATTTGAGTAGTACTCTGACATCAGTTCAAAATGCCATTGGTAGCATCTATCTTCTGGTACGTATGTTAAATATCCTAGTACAAAAGGGACCTCTCTTGACTTGCATCTTCTAAGCTGTACCGTACAACACACAACATAAATAAAACACAGCTTGCAATAGAAATAAAACATTGACCAAAACAAAACCTTGACTGTTTTTGGTAAAAAAACATGAGAGAGTTTTGAAACACAAGGAAAAACATCTTATTTGTATTTCCTATTTCTTTCAGTAGATTGTACATTGAATGTAAAAGGACTGTACATCAAAATTTTAACTAATACTGTTGGTTCAGTGTGAAATGTTAATTACTTATATTACTAACTAAATTATTATTGCAGAAATTGCAAATTTATATTTCACACTTTGCAGCTGCATAGAAAGTAACATTTCTCTGTCAATAAAAGAGCATTACTCATTTTTGAGATATTGTATTACTTTTACCAAATCTTTTAATACCAGGTCAAAGATGTTTCCTTATAATAATGTTCACAGTTGAGGCCTGAAACACTCTGTTGGATAAAGAACTCCTATCAGAAGGGAGAGGAAGTAGAAATGGTAAGTGTATTGTTTAAAGATAACACTGTAAATTTTTTTCTTAGCATATATTTCCCCAAGAATAAACACCACTCATGAAGATTATAGTTTCAGTATGGGAACATTGCTTATGAGTATGTTATAGGTTCATATATAAAAATCTATGTGTCCATAAGCTATGTGTCCATAAGCTGTTCATATTCAACAACCTGTGTAAAATGCCTGAACTGATCTTAGTCCAGCTATCAACAGGAGGTGTCAGCTCCACCAAAACTCCCTCTTTTCATGACACTGGTTTTAAGCGTACTCTACTGGCATACAGATGGATAGATATTGTCAACAGTTTCTTTTAGCTAAGAAGAAATAATACTATGGGGGATTGAAGCTGTGACGTTGCCAAACTACACATTAATGTCGCCAAGAATCAATGCATTGGAGGAAGGGGAATGTAGGTTTCAACCACAACTGCTTTTTAAAGAAGTAGACCTGATCCTGCTAAACAAGCATCTAACTGGTTTCATTGAAAACTGTACTTACTTACATCAACGAGTATATAAAGGTCTGAGGGGTGACATTCAGAGCTCATTGAAATCAATGGCTAAACTGTGTTTGATGCTAACAGAGCAAGAAGTCTGCTTGATCTTTTCTTCTCCATTCTGCAAAAGCCTGCATGAAATCCTCCTCTGCTGCAGTCCCACTGGATTCACTGGGACACTCTGAAGAATCCCATTCTTCCCACAGCATTTTATATAACAAAAAGTTACTTGTCAGTTGTCGGTTATCAGGAAATACTTTAAGGGAGTGTCTGAGAAATAAAGAAGGATGACCTGCCCATACCAAGTAGAGGTTTGAGCATGATTTTTATCTTAGAGGTGATGTGTCTTAAGCAGTTAAAAGACACACATAAGAGTGGCATGTTGCCCAGGCCTCCCACTTTCTGCCTATGTGGCTTGATTGGCAGCCATCCTGATGACTGACACTTTCTTGGCTATTGAGACACCAAAGATGCTCCAGCAAAGAAGAAATCACATTTCAGAGCTTCCCTCTCTGCCACACCAATTGCTATACTGTAGGGATCAATAGTCTGTTCTTTGCGATGGCTATAGGACAGCTTTTGAAATGCAGTGTGGTTACAACCAAGATAGACCAAAGTAACCTCATAGGTCTTGAAGGCATCTGATCTTACTTAGCCTAGTGAATATAAAAAATTAATCCACTATGATAAAATATTTTTGCTTATTTTATATGACTGTAAAATAATCATGTTGATGGAGCTCCAGAAAATGAATTCATTTGCGCTACTTTAAATGCTTTTCACTTCCAACAGCCAGCAAGAGTAGTTCAGAATTTAAAAATCAAGCTGGGTGTTTTTCTGATTAAAATACTATAGCAGAATAATAAAACAGAAAATAGATAAGCAGAATGGTGGTCACACTTTGATGTTTTAAAGCAACAAAAGTAAAACAAACCTAATCCTGCTCCAAGCACTTGTTAGTGAAAAGGGCAAAAATAAAAGACAAATATAAAAAAAAAATCTAATTCTTCTTTTTACTGAAAGGAAATGCTTAGCGGCCAGCTAACAAGAAGAGCTGAGCTCACCAATGTAAGAAAGAGGCATTTTGGGATCCTGGGGAATGTCCTTCAGACAGAGGCCCATTCTGTTGAGCAGGAAAAAAGTATTCTTGAGAAGGCTGCCCTCTGAGAAGACTCTGCTATGGGCACTTCCAAAGACCAGTTTTGGTTCTGGAAGGATTAGAAAGACCCATTGTAAGCAGCATAATGGGTGAAAGTATACAAACATAGCCTCGAGGAGGAAAGTAGCTGTTTCCCAGGAAGATTTTGGAGGAAAAGTTTTCATTTTTTTAACTGAACGTTTGAAGAGGTGTGCAGATTCTGGTTTACAATTTTATATGAATACTTTGCGTACTATTTTCTTTCTTAATAGTAGCACTCTCTCTATGTGGACTTCCTTTTTAACTTGAAAAACTCAGTAATGTTTTATTACGAGCCATATGAGGAAAGGCTGAGAGAACTATGGCTCTACGATTATATACCATCTGATCTGGTTTTTTCCCTTAATAAACTTCTTTTTTGTTGTTGGAGTTCCCCAGCAAAACTAAAATTGTATCCATTTTTGTCATTACAATTCATGGGTAAAACACAAAACACAGAGGAAAGCAGGGGAAATGGTGTTTTATCTCAGTCATGGCTGACCAATGCCAGTATTTTCAGGTATTTGAGGCCATTTGGAAAAACGAGTAGAATTTCAGAACCCAGCAGGCTCTTACTCCTGACTTGCAAATGAGGATTTAGGGAAACGTCTATACAGATGGGTGCATACAGACCCAAGCTTCTCTTCCCATGCTTTCAAGCTGCCAGGACGGGAGCCAGCTCCAGGCTGGCAGCCGTATAGCTGGGTGTACTCTGCGCTGCATTTGATGTAACATGCGCTGTCTTCCAGCGTATGGAGGGGCTCCTAACCAGCGCCCCAGCAGCGGCACGCTGCCTCGCACAGAGCCCCTTGCTGGCTCAGCTGCGGAGTTTCTCGACCAGAATAGTTTTGCCTCCGAGGCTGCTCTCTATTAACAAATTGGCAAACT